>NW_005871413.1:1020655-1067616 GCF_000147115.1 Myotis lucifugus
GAAGGGCATCCTGCTCTCTCAGCCCCTCCCTGTCTCCCCATCTGAAGGGAGACCTGGCGTCTTTGCTAGGGGTAGGCTGTCAGGAAGGACATTCGGTCTAATTAGCATGTTTTATTAGTACAGATAAGGAGAGAAACATAAGGACAGAAAACAAGTTAAACCTACTGTTTCCTTTTTGTGATTGTAAATCCTCACCTGGGCAGATTTTTTCCATTAACTTTTGGCAGGAAAGAACAGGCACGAAATGGGGAGAGGGAGGGAGAGAGAGAGAAAGGGAGAGAAATAGAAGAGAGAGATATCAATGTAAAAGAGAGACAGAAACACATGGATTGGCTGCCTACCACAGGTACCCAGGAGCTACTTGCTCTGGATCAGGAATCAAACCCTACACCACTGATCCACAGCAAACGATGGGAACTAATTTTTCTTACTATTATATCTCTTTGAAAATTTTTATGTGTCATTAGTGGAAAGCTATGTTGTAGAAATTTAATGAAACTGAACATACATTAAAAATATCACTCTTGGAAACCGTCTAGAAAATACAAAAACTGATTAGGGTATGTCCATGATGGGAGTATACTATGTAAGAAAGTGATAATATGCAAATTGACCATCATGCCCTCACACAAGGCTGCCCCCATGTGTTCACAAGATGGCCACCACAGGATGGCTGCCAAGGGAGAGCAGTTAGGGGCGACCAGGCCAGGAGGGAAGGGCAGTTGAGGGTGACCAGGTGTGCAGAGGAGGGCAGTTAGGGGCAACCAGACCCGTAGAGGAGGGCAGTTGGGGGCAACCAGGCCTGCAGGGAAGGGCAGTTGGGGGCGACCAGGTGTTCAGGGAAAGGCAGTTAGGGGTGACCAGGCCTGCAGGGGATGCAGGCTGGGGTGAGGGACACCCCCCCCCCCACAGTGCAAGAATTTCATGCACCAGGCCTCTAGTAGAATATAATGAAAATTTAAATAATCAAGGCCTGATTGTTTATAGGTCCCATGAAAAAGCCAATGATCTGTAAGAAATAAAAGTAAGTCCTTCGTTTTCTGAAGCAAATGCAAACTAAGAAGAGGGCTATTTTCAGATATGAAGTGATGGTCTTTGCACAACTTTCATTAAATCGCTACTACACCCTTCTTCCTGAGAAAGGGAGACTATTAACTCTACAGTGAAAGGAGCACCTCTGCCATGTGAACATCAGGTGGACTGAACAATGGGCATCAGGTGACTGAGGCACACCGATGGTCAGTTCCCCCCTGCTGTGACATTACTGCCAAAAAAACATCAATAAAGAAATCATTACGTGGAAATGGTCACAAATAAACTTTAATTTTTGCAAGTTTCAATCCATGGGTACCTCTCGTGTTCTGTAAGCTACTAGTACATTTAACTACCAAGTCTTCCATCCTAATCTAGTGAGCAAGTCTGTCCTATTTACTATTTACTCATCTTTCAAAACGTTCTGAGTTACTCTGAGCAGGATAATGTACATTTTCTTACCCCTGATCAAGAGCTGATGCTGCAGCCACTTGAACCTAAAAATTCTATTTCCCTTCTTCCAGACAAAAGAGCCCCATCCCAATAGGGATGTTAGACATGGCTGCCTTCCCAGGTGGATCTGTCACAAGAGAGATGTTCTGAGTAGTTGAAAGTCATTAACTAAAGGTGGGAATAATTCCTGACCTTGGGGAGGCTGCATAAAATGAAGGCAGAGAAGTTTCTGGGACAAATGAGAGGAAATATATAGCCCGGCCAGAGTGGCTCAGAGGTAGAGGGTTGACATCTGAACCAGGAGGGCAGGGTTCCATTCCTGGTCAGGGCACACTCCAGGTTTCAGACTCCATCCACAGTGAGGGGTGTGGAGGAGGCAGCTGATCAATGATTCTCTCTGCTCATTGATGTTTCCACCTCTCTCTCCCTGTCCTTTCCTATCTGAAATCAGTAAAACATATATTAAAAAAGAGAGAGGGAGCCCTAGCCAATTTGGTTCAGTGGATAGTAGAGCATCAGCCTGCGGACTGAAGGGTCCCAGGTTTGATTCCGGTCAAGGGCATGTACCTTGGTTGCGGGCACATCTCCAGTGGGGGGGGAGGCAGCTGATCGATGTTTCTCACTCTCTATTCCTTTCCCTTCCTCTCTGTAAAAAGTCAATAAAATATATTTTTTTAAAAAGATACAGGGAAATACAGAAACTGCTGACACTGACTATAATAAGAAAAAAGGAAAGAAATAAGGAAAGGAAAACAAACTGCAAAGGCAAGAACAACAGAAGTAGAGAAATATGGAGGAAAGGAGCCCCACAGATATGACGGGGAGCTGAGAGAGTACCCCATGTTCTTGACTCTTTCCTCCTGCTTCTCCGACCTTAAACCCTCTGTTTCGCCGCATTAATAAACATACTCTCAAAAGCCACCTGGACTGGTGTTGTGAAATCTTTCCTACACAGTTGAGAACCCACACTCTAAGCCTTAGAGTTCTCAACCTTCTGGCCCTTTAAATACAGTTCCTCATGTTGTGACCAAACCATAAAATTATTTTCGTTGCTACTTAATACCTGTAATGTTGCTACTGTTATGAATTGTAATGTAAATATCTGACATGCAGGATGGTCTTAGGCGACCCCTGTGAAAGGGTTGTTCGACCGCCAAAGGGGTCTCGACCCACAGGTTGAGAACCGCTAGAGGAGGGGCCCTAAGGCAGACCTACCCTGGGCCCAGACCCCATCTGGTAATAGTCTGAATCCAATCAGAAGAAAGGAGTCCACTGTCCCTAAAAATAAATAATGGTATTTAACAAAATTAAAAATAACATCAGGGATATGTCCTGCATTTAGACTTTGCCAGACTTGTGAGTTTTAACTTTAAATGGATACTCACATCATTTCCTAATGGTAAGCTGTAGGAGTCAGGGATGAATCACATGTAGAAGAATAACACCAAGATCAGGTCCTGCCCGCTTTTAATTCACTTTGAATACACATTTGCCCTTTAGCAATGCATACGGGCAGATCAAAGGTAAAATCTTCTTTGAGTAATACCAGCAAATCAATCCACTCATTTTTGAAGTCAGGACCATTGTATTATGATCATCATAAGTAGCTGCCAAAATTAAGATCACTTATGAACAAAAAAGATATTTAGAAAACTCTGGAGACTTCCCAATGTCTCCGCTCAGACTCTCCTCCCCTGGCGACTCTAAACTGGGGAACCAAGGCCACTTAGTGCTCAAGGTGGTGTCTGGGTACCCTCCCCAGCTACCCTCACTTTGGGTCCCCAGACCAGTATCTGCCGCCAACTCCTGCCTGACCTGCTCTGGTGCCCCACTGCGGGTGCAGAGGACCTGAGGTACTGCACACAATTGTGGAAGAGGGAGGTGTCACTTCAAAGCTCCTTGCTAAAGAACATAAAGGCCATGGCAGCGACATCAGAACGTAGTTTAGCTGAACTCTCAAAAACACTTACGTCATATTTATTGTGACTATCATAATGTCCCTGTAGATATAAGAACAAGAAAAATATATCAACAATGGAGAAATCTGTTCACATTATTTAAAGTTCAAGGCCACTGGGAAAAGGGTTTGCTACTGACATAACTACACTGCATTACCAACTCCAATACTGTTACCTACAACTTTGAAGGTTGAACACATGAACACATCCACACTCACTCAGCTGTATTAATTAAAATAGCCCGGCCAGCATGGCTCAGTGGTTAAGCATTGACCTCAAGGTTCCATTCCCCAACAGGGCACATGCTTGGGTTTTGGGCTCAATCTCAAGTGTGGGGCATGCAGGAGGCAGTCAAACAATAAATCTCTCTCCTTATTGATGTTTTGATGTCTTGGTCCCTCTCCCTTTCTCCATGAAATCAATAAAAATATATTTTCAAAAAAGAAAATAGTAAGTTCACCCATATCCGAATAAAGTATGAAAACCAACACTGTAAGTACAACTATTTGTCAAAATGCACATTATAAACATATAAGATGTATTACTAATCTTCTGAAGCTGTAGGCTAAAGCAAACAGCACTTAGCATAAAAGTGCAAAAGAGACATTGGAAGGCCAATGGACTTTGATATTCAGCAGGGCTGAATACCAGCACAAGTTTGCCCTGCTGTGGTTGCAATGGCTCCAGGCAATTTCCTATCCTGATAATCTTTACACTGTAGACCAAATTTTACCTTTGATCTGCCCATATGCATTGCTAAAGGGCAAATGTGTATTCAAAGTGAATTAAAAGCGGGCAGGACCTGATCTCGGTATTCTTCAAGAAAGAGGTTCCACATGGCCCTCCAAATGCCTTCTAAAATCATATATTATTTTTTTAGAGTTAAATAATGCCATACAAACTGTCAATTTAATTACAGAGCGGACTTTAAATTATAGACTTTACAGAGGTGTTTATAATTACATGGGCAGCAAGTATCCTAATTTCCTTCTTTATATTGAAGGCCAATAACTGCCTTAAGACAAGGAGCAAGTACTAATTTTTTCCAATAAAACAAGAAATCAGTGTTTTTATGAAGGACTCTGATTCACAGACAGATTTTCATTTCCCCCTCCTTCCTTTAATAACGGAACACCTGATTTTGGGCTGGACGCATTACCTCATGGCCGAAGACTACATTTCCCAGCTTCCATTAAAGCCAGGAATGACAAAGTTCTGGCAAATGGGATGTCAGTGAAAATGTTATGTGCCACTTCTGGGTCAGGCCTATAAAAAGAATGGGTGTGTTGCCCTGTTGAAGCACATTCCCACCGGCTGATGGTTGTGGATAAATTCATATTTTTTGTATAGTGTATTTATTGTGTTGTCGACCCTCCTACAAGTCATCTGAACTTGCCGGGAATATAATAATGTAATAACTGTGCTTCATTTGCTCTTTTGAATGGAGGCTAATCATTTAGAAAACATGGACGTACAATAATTTTATGCACTTAGGGATGAGTGGTCTATATACCTTCTCAGATATGCCTCATATCTTCTTTATTTCACCACATCAACCAATGTTCATCACTTCTACCTATGGTTACTATGAAGATACATCAGGATTTTTATGAACTGCCACCATATTTTCCTGAAAGAGTAATTGGCAAATTTAGTTGAAATTTATAATGCCGTTTCGTGATGACATAAAACAAAATTCTAAGTCAACCACAATCTCCAGTGAGATGGTCTTAAAACAGTGTGCCTTACAATATATGCACTATTCCATGGAAAAGTATGTCAGTGAAACCTCTGTAACATACAAGTGCTGACAGGTCTTTAAGGAAGTACCAACCCCATGATTTAACACATACACCAGGAATAAAACATGGTAGCATCAGTGATATGGGAGCAGAATCACATTAATATTGCCTTTTCAATATGTCTCAAATAATGTCAATAAAAAATAGACAACACTGTAAGCAATTATACTTAAGAAAACATTGTTTTTAATATATTCAAGCATACTAAAAATCACTTATGTCCATTAAAACATTGGATTATTCTCCATAAGTATTCTGATTTAGAGTAATACTTGAGAAGTATTGACTCTTCATTTAGTGTCAATTCTGATACTTTAAAACTTAATTTCAAATATATACTTTGAAAAATTTTTAGGATTTTGAGAAGCATATTTTTTTTTTGAAAAGCCTTTCCTCCTATATCATAAACATAGAATTAAGTCCAAATTGCAATCCTTCATATTGACTGAGACTGCAGGTCCAGCTACAGGATTTCCCACATTCTTTGGTTTTAGGGTTTCCCTCTGCTAGGAATTTCAATGTGAGGAATAAATTATGAATGTGGAATAAAGGCTTTTGGACACTGTTTACATTTTCATTGTTTCTCCTGAGTATGAATTCGGATGTCAAATACGGTTCATGTACCGAGTGAAACTTTGCCACATTCTTTATATTTGCTGGGCTTCACTCTAGCAATAATTATCAGATGTTGAATAACATATAAATGAGAATATACACTTTGGCACATGTGTTACAATTTATAAAGCTCAATTTGATCATTCTCAATGAAATTAGTACAATGGTTAAATCTTTGGGAAGATTCTTTATATTTTTACTGTTTCTATTTAGAATGATTCCCTCCAATTAATAGGAAGTTTGAGTACAGGTTAAAAGCTTTGCCACATTCTCCTTTGGTAATGTTTCACTCCATTATATTTTTTTGTTGAGTGAGACAACACTCCTGATTAAAAGCTTTGACTAACTCAATATATAGTTCTTCTCTCCAGTACGAATTGCATTGTGTTGAGAAAGACACCATGGTCATTAAAAAATGTGCCTGCGTCTTCACATTTGTAAGGCTTCTCTTCATAATGAATTATCTGATGTTTAATAAGATCACACTGTCCAGGAAAGGATTTGCCACACTCCTTACATCTGTTAAGGTTTCACTCCACTATGAAGTCTCTCATGTACAGTAAATCACGAATATCTTTAAAGGCTTTTCCACATTTTTCCCTTTCATAAGGCCTCATACCTGTATGAATTCTTTGGCCCTGAGCAAGTTCTCACTGCTGGTAAAGAACTAATGGCACTGCTTAAAACTGTGAGGCTTGTCTCAAGTATGTACTCTTTGTTGTACAATAGGGCAAGAACACTGGTTAAAGGCTTTGCCTCATTCTCTACATTTGTAAGGCTTCTCGAACTCTCTGATGATAAGTGATTTGTTGCCCCACTGAAGGCTTTGCCACATTCTCTACATGTATAAGGCTTCTATCTAGTATGAACTCTGATGCTTACTAAGGTTTGAGAACTGACTAAAGGCTTTGCCACACTCTCTACATTCATAAGGCTACTCTCCAGTATGAAGTCTCTGATGGTAAGTAAGGCCTGAGGGTCTGGCAAAGGCTTTGCCACATTCTCTACATGTAAAAGGCTTCTCTCCAGTATGAAGTTCCTTATGTTGCTTAAGGTCTGAAGAGTCACAGAAGACTTTGTCACATTCACTACATTTATAAGGCTTCTTTCCAGTGTGACTACTCTGATGAATACTACACCTTGAGGACCTACTGAATTTTCCACTTTTATAAGGCTTCTCTCCAGTATGACGTTTCTGATGTCGAATAAGGTTTGAGGAGTCACTGAAGGCTTTGCCACATTCACTACATTTATAAGGCTTCTCTCCAGTATGACGTTTCTGATGTCGATTAAGGTGTGAGGGGACGCTGAAGGCTTTGCCACATTCTCTACATTTATAAGGCTTCTCTCCAGTGTGAACTCTCTGATGAAAAGTAAGTGTAGATGCCACACCGAAGGCTTTGCCACATTCTCTACATTTATAGGGCGTCTCTCCAGTATGCAATCTCTGATGATAAGTAAGGAGTGAGGATCTGGTAAAGGCTCTGCCACATTCTCTACATTTATAGGGCTTCTCTCCAGTATGAAGTTTCAGATGTTGATTAAGGTTTGAGGAGATACTGAAGGCTTTGCCACATTCCCCACATTCATAAGGCTTCTCTCCAGTATGAACTCTCTCATGATAAGTAAGGTATGAGGATCTGCTAAAGGCTTTGCCACATTCTCTACATTTATAGGACTTCTCTCCAGTATGAACTGTCTGATGTTTATTAAGGGAGGAGGAATAGATAAAGGCTTTGCCACATTCTGTACATTTATAAGGCTTCTCTCCACTATGAAGTTTCTGATGTTGATTAAGGTTTGAGGCAACACTGAAGGCTTTGCCACATTCTCTACATTTATAAGGCTTCTCTCCAGTATGAATTCTCTCATGTTTACGAATATTTGAAAGAAAATTAAATGTTTTACCACATTCTTTACATTTGTAATGTTTTTCTCCAGTACGAATTTTCTTAAGTTTATTTATATTGAGTATCTGACCGAAGATTCTCGCACAGGAATTAAATTTGCAAGCTTTCTCTCCAGTATGCATGTAATCTCGTTCAGTATGATGTGTAGATTGTTTCAAAAGTTTGTCACATTTTCTTCGTTTGTTTGTTTTTGCCACAATAGGAATAAACTGAAGTATAGTTTGATTTGACAATTGGTCAAAGACTTTTCCACCTTGATAATGGTTCTCTAGAAGCTGAATTTTCTGATGTATATTAGAATTCGACCCTTGGGTAAAATTTTTCCCATGCTCCTTGCATTGATAACTTCTGTCTTCATTGCATGCATTCTGCTAATCATTGAAGATGGAAAGGCCTTAAGTGACAGCTATAATTTCATTAAACATGTACTCTTTTTTTCAAGTAACTATTCTGTGATAACTATTAAACCATGAAGTGTATAAAAACAACAACAAAAAATAAAAAATAAAAAATAAAAAAAATAATAATAAACAAACAAACAACAACACTCTTTCCAGGATGGTGTGACTCAGGGGTTGAGCAACAAACCTTGAACCAGGAGGTCACAGTTTGATTCCTGGTCAGCAGCGCACATGCCTGAGCTGTGGCCTTGATCCCCAGTGCGGGGTGTGCAACAGGCAACCAGCCAGTCAATGATTCTCTTTCATCATGAATATTTCTCTCTCTCTATCTCTCCTTCTCCAGTTCTCTCTCTTAAATCAATAAAGACATATTTAAAAAAGATTCCTAAGTTATAAAAATGATAGACATTTGTATCAAAAATATTATTTCTCAATATAAGTATAATGATACCTTAATACAGAAGTCAACAACAAAAAGTCAACAAACTAATTGCATTTAAATTTTATGTGCATTATAAATCACTATATTCTAGAAATGACTGAAAATTTAATGCCACACTACAGTGTAATAATTCTTATATTTACAGCATAGATTATGTAAAGTCATAGATTTCATTTCAAAAATGTATAATATTAAAAAAATTATATTTGGTCTTCATATTTAGAAACACATTAATTTACAAATATGACAAATTTAAATCAGGAGTATTACACCAAATGTGTAATATCATCGACCTCATTAAGTGACAATGATTTTATTATGAATAATTGTACCAGGTTACTGCTGTCCATGTTAAAATAATTTTTTGTGCCCTGACCGGTTTGGCTCAGTGGATAGAGCGTCAGCCTGCGGACTCAAGGGTCCCAGGTTTGATTCCGGTCAAGGGCATGTACCTTGGTTGCAGGCACATCACCAGTGGGGAGTGTGCAGGAGGCAGCTGATCGATGTTTCTCTCTCATCAATGTTTCTAACTCTCTATCCCTCTCCCTTCCTCTCTGTGAAAAATCAATAAAATATATTTTTAAAAAAATAAAATAATTTTTTCTGATCTTACATTCCTCCTCAAATTCCAAGGCTTTCACTAAATGTACATTATCAAAGCCATACCTTCCATATCTTACCAGTATTATTTTAGGGAATAAATCTCTTATTTTTGGCTTTTGCAGAATGGCCTGGTTGTCTTCAGATAAGATAGCTGAAAGATATGAAATAAAGTTTGACAGTTATGGCACTCAAGGGAATGCACACTGACCTTACCAGCACTTACTGACCAAATGACATTTTGAGTACTCCAAAATTAAGTTAAATGTTCACAACAAACCAAGAAAGGTACAATGAGAAAAAGTAAGATAAAAGAGGGTTAAAAAGTTACTTACATTTGTCACCAATACTTCAAAACACCCTAGCAAACAGTGGCAGTATGATAAAACTCCCAATTCCCAGTTTTTTCTCTGAGGAGATAGAGATGAGGGTACTGTGTGTGTTCAATGACCTTGTATTTTTGCAACATCTTGAAAAATGTGTTTCTGTTTTGCATGATACAGGTTGCTAAAAATAATGGCATTACTGGTACATGGTGAATGCATTGTAATGGCTGCTAAAGAGAAAAAGTGGGTGCCTGGCCCACATGGCTCAGTGGTTGTGCATCAACCTATGAACCAGGGCGTCACAGTTTGATTCCTGGTCAGGGCACATGCCCATGTTGTAATCTTGATCCCCAGTGTGGGGCGTGGAGGAGGCAGACGATCAATAATTCTCTCTCTGAGGGACACTGTAATGACTTCAACAATAAAGAATTATTAAAAATAAATAGTAATTCTTTCTCATCATTGATGTTTCTATCTCTCCCTCTCCCTTCGTCTCTGAAATAAGTTAAAAAATATTTAAGAAAGAAAAAAAGAAAAGGTGGGACATTGTTCAAACCCTACAGAGACTGCAATACTGAAGACAGTTATCAAGAACAAAAAGATATTTAGGGTTCTGGGGAAGAAAAGAGAAAGTTATTTAAACTTGGAACTTACACACACTCTGCTGCCAAACCATTTTGACAGAAATTTGAAGTTTATAAGGCCTGGTTGTTTAAATTCCTGAACCCCATCAAGAGATATTAAGATATTGAGAAAAACTAAAAAACATGGCCCAAACATAAAAATATCTATGAAAATAAACCAAACATAATAGGGAAGCTAAAAAAAATGCACCAATATAAAAATATGACAGAATTATCAATGAAAGATATGACCAAGCTGAAGAATAAAAAAACTTGCATAGTACATTGAAAGTTTTGATAGAGGAAGTCCACATGGGACACTAACAAATCGACAACTTTGCACACTAAGTGGAGTGACATAAATACAGAATAGTGAGAAGGCGTGATAACAGATAAGAAATTAAGAGTTGAAGACATGGAGAGCAACGTCAGAAAAATGGAGACTAGAGAGATCACCCAGGCCTCTCCTCCTGCATCTTGAACAAGTTATCAACTATATCTCAAAAAGGAATTCCCTGCTTAACATAGAAGCCTGACTGAGAGACCAGCACATTGAAACATCTAGAGGTGGGCAACCAGGAATAAAAGGGGAAGAAGGGAGGAGAGGCCAGATGGCCATGGACACAGCCCTGTAGGAGGAGCTGGTGACCAGCTCCATCCAGAGAGGGGGGGAAGCTGGTGGTATTCGTTGTTTCCATGGGGCAGAACAGAGAGTCTCAGTGGGTTCTCCAGCAGGGTGAGCAGTGAGAATAACAGCTGAGCCAGCAGAGATTTCTGGGCAAGGACACAGCATAGGGGTTCTGCCATGACTGTCTGCTGTTGGGTGATGGTATTTCAGACAAAGAAATATAGCCTCAGAACGCTACCTTCCCTCAGATTCCCAAAACTCGCTCCCAGTTGTCCTTGCTCAAAGAGCATAGTATCTGCACACAGAGAGCTAGTGCAATAGAATCGCTGTTGACTTCTGTGATGGATAACCAGGTGAGGCTTGTGGGGGGACCCACAGAGGTCTGGGGTGACCATTACAATAAGAGCAAAATAAACACCCACCCAAGCAGCATGGCTGTAGTCAGCTCTGGGAGTTCACAGAGTTAATAATCTTATTATTCAGGGCCACCTGCTGTAAAATGGTAGAAATCCTCTTCAGAGAAAGCTGCTAGAGAAAGGTCAACAATAAATGCCTAAACAGTGGAGACTAACAAATTAGTAACGATGGTGATGAGAAGGCTCAGAAAGAAAATAAAAAATCTCCAGAGAGCAAGCTGCAGCGCATGGAAATATGTGCTAAAAATGACACAGAATTCAAGATTACAGTTCTGATAATACTCATAAGATGCGATAAAATTCCTGCAATTTGATCAATGCACTCAGAACACAAATTAATGAACAAAACAAGTACTTTTCCAAATCGATTGAAACTTTCAAAAAGAACCAATCAGAACTCTTAGAAATAAAGTATGCAATTTAGGAGATTAGGGGTGAATTACTGAGAGTAGGAAACAGAGCTGAACAGATGGAGCAAAGAAAGAAGAGACCTGAGCATGAAAAGGAAGAAAGGGCTCTATGAGCACAATTGGACTCCATCAGAAAAGGCTCATACATAAGAATTATAGGCATACTAAGAGGAAGAAGAGAGGAAGAAGGAAACTATAAGGCTATTCAAACAAATAGTGAGGTTGAAACAGCCCCGGTGAGGCTGGGACGGCCCCAGTGAGGTTGGGACGGCCCCGGTGAGGTTGAGACGGCCCCTGTGAGGCTGCGACGGCCCCTGGGAAGCCGAGAAAAATACCATATGATCTCACTCATTTATGGATAATAAAGACCATTATAAACTGATAAACAAAAATAGATACAAAGGCAGAGCAGCATTGAACAGACTGTCAAACTACAGTGGGAAGTCTGGGGAAGGTTGTGGGGGCGGGGCTAAGAGATCAACCGAAGGACTTGTATGCATGCATATAAGAATAACCAAATGACACAAGACATTGGGTGTAACACTCTTTGTAATACTTTAAGATATAAACAAAATTAAAAGGGAAATAAAAAATAAAATAAAAACACAAAAAAGAAACATCAATGATGAGAATCATTAATTGGCTGCTTTCTGCACGCCCCCACACTGAGAATTGAGCCTGCAACCTGGGCATGTGCCCTTGACCGGAATTAATCTGGGGACCTTTCAGTCCACTGGTTGACGCTCTATCCACTGAACCAAACCGGCTAGGGCAGGATTTCCTCTTACAGGGCCTGCACACGGACTTACTCTTGGACTCACTCTGACTCTGAGCTCTAGCACCAGGGCATCAGCTGGACAGACAGGGAGAAACTGAATTGTCTGTCTGTCATCAGAGCCACAGCTGGCAGGGCAGCTTTCTGTCAGAGAAAAGTGCTGCTAGAGTCCATTGTTCATTTCTGAGACCTTCCCACAAAGCCAGCAAGCGCGCACCATATGGGTCTCCATCAACCTGGTTAACACTGTAGCTTTGACCTAATGACTGCTGGAGAACTTGTCCCACCCAACTTGGGGGGCCAGCCAAGCTGTTTTGCTGTGTTTAGTGGCTTTTCCATAAAAATGGCCTCTTTTTCCTCATGCTTCAGACGTTCCCCAAATCCCCCAAACAAGCAGCACTTGGCTTTCATGTGCCCTGTACGTCACACTTAAGTGTCTTGAGGCTTGGCTTTGGTGGCAACCAGTTTTGGATGGCAGCTGGACCTCTCCTGGGCAACTCCAAGCTAAACACAAGCAGCAGCCATTGCCCAGCTGGTGTAGCTCAGTGGTTGACCCATGGACCAAGAGGTCGCTGGTCCAATTCCCACTCAGGGCACATGCCTGGACTGCAGGCTCCGTACACAGTAGGGGGCGTGCAGGAGGCAGCTAATCAATGATGTTTCTATCTATCTCCTTTCCTCTCTCTCTAAAATCAATAAAAACATAATTAACAAGAATAAAAGAAATATCCATTTGCAGGTCCCTCTATAGCTCATATCAAGTGGCCCCAAGAAGACACACGTGGTGACTGACCTTGGCCCACAACTCCTGGAAGGCCCCAGAGCCAGTCCATTCGTTCCATAGCTTCATAACGCCGCCCCCCCCCGCCCCGCCCCGCCGGATTACAACCCGACAACCTCCAGGGGAGACACACTCACGGGGGAGACTTGGTGGACACTCAAGCACTACATCAGCAAGTTCAGTTACAGAGGCTTTGGCCCCAGCACTGCTGCTTCTCTTCTGAAGTTGCAGTTGGTCCTCACAGGGAATCTGCCTGGGAGTTGATACTAATGTGCCAACAACAATCAAGGCTCCAGGACAGCAGGACAGAAAACACAACCCACACACAGCACAGGCCTGGAGCACCTCGCTGGAGTAACTCGGGAGGGCGTGCCACTGGGCCGTACAGAACGCCTACTTGAGTCACACTACCAAGTCCAGCAGATGGCGCAACTCTACCTAATACGTACACAGAGACAAACACAAAGACCCGGCCAAGTGAGAAGACAAAAGAGGGGCCCCAAATGCAAAAAACGGGGAAATCTCCAGAAGAAGAAATGGAGGCAAGCATACCAGATACAGAGTTCAAAGCAATGGTTATAATGATACTCAAGAAACATCATGAAAACTTCAATAGCATAAAAAAGAACAAGGAAACCATTAAACATATGAGTCAGAAATGAAGGATCCACTAATGAAATAAATTTAAATATTGCAAGGATTCTAAAGTAGAGTAGATGAATGCCCAATTCCGTTTGGCTCAATGGATAGAGCATCCACCCGAGGAATGAAGGATCTTGGGTCCGATTCCAGTCAAGGGCATGTACCTCGGTTGCAGGCTTGAACCCCGGCCCTGGTCAGCTTATATGGGAGGCAACCAGTCGATGTGTCTCTCTCACAACAGTGTATCTCTTTCTGTCTCTCCAATATCCTGGCACTCTCTCTCTAAAAATCAATGGAACAATATCCTTGGGTAAGGATTAACAAAAATAAATTAAAAAATAAAGTAGAATAGATGAAATAGAGAATGAAATCAAGATTTGGTATATAAGGAAGCATATTAAAATCCAACCAGAACATCAAAAAGATAAAATAATTTTTTTTAAAATGAGGCAAGAGCATCTACCTATGAACCAAGAGGTCACGGTTCGATTCCCGGTCAGAGCACATACCTAGGTTGAAGGCTCAATCCACAGAGTGGGCTGTGCAAGAGGCAACTGATCAATAATTCTCTCTCATCACTGATGTTTCCATCTCTCCCTCTGTCTCCCTTTCTCTCTTAAGTAAAAAAAAATGTTAAATGTGCAAGATAAGAATAGAATATTTCTCCCCAAAATTGTGAATAATAAATACATGTACTAGTGGAAAAGAATCCTATCTAATAAAAGAGAAACATGGTAATTAGCTGTACGGCCGCTACCCTTCCCATTGGCTAATCAGTGAGATATGCAAATTAACTGCCAACCAAGATGGCGGCCGGCAGCCAGGCAGCTGACACAAACAGGGAGGCTTGCTTGCTTCAGTGACGGAGGAAGCCAAGCTTCCCCGCCTGCCTTGCCGGCCTCTCAGCTGCACTCTAAACAATATTGTTACAAATATAGAAGCTAAACAAAACCCCGGCTTCAGCCAGCAGGACCGCAACATTGTTTCAAATACAGAAGGTAAACAAAGGCCAGAAACCTGCTTTCAGCAGCGGAAGTCTCATAGCTGGAGCCAAGCCTCAGAGCTAAAGCTGGCCCAGAATTAAAAAAAAAAAGGAAAAAATGACAGGTTGGGAGCTTCAGTCACCCGCTAGCCTGAAAACGGCCCTCAGCCCCTCACCCAGACTGGCCAGGAACCCCAGTGGGGACCCCCACCCTAAAGGGGGTGTGACCATATACAAACAGAGTGCCTGTCCCCTGGTAGTCAGTGCGCGTCATAGCGACTGGCTGTTCGGTTGTTCCATCCTAAAGGTAGTTTAGGTTTTTATATGTGTAGATGGAACATGAGTTTTGATAGAGATTCTCTTATTTCCAATCCAGTTTGTCCACTGAAAATTTGAATATTCTAGAAAATTGTTTTCCAAAATACTGTTTTCTGACAGAACCTTAGTCTAGACAACAAGTAAAATTTTCAAACACTGAGTTCCTGATTCACATAACAGTCTTTCTTTTCTAAACCAGAAAACCCCTATTTGTTCCCTAAGAGCAAGAATCAGAAAGTCTACCCTAGAAAGCAGAAGCCTCCTAAAGATGTTAAAATAAAGGAAAAAAAACCCTGAAGGTGAATCAACAACTCGGGAAGGAAGTCATCCTTACCCACAGAGATCAGGTTGCTGTAGTTCTCCGACATCACATCCAGGTACAATTTACGCTGAGCTGGGTCCAGGCATTCCCACTCCTCCTGAGAGAAATCTATGGCCACATCCCTGAATGTCAACAGCCCCTGAAAGAAAAGAGGTTTACCAAGAGGTCACCAGAACAGTTCATAATGTCACCCAACATGAAAACAGTGTTAGGAGATAAAGAAAAAAATGAAGGAAAAAAAAGAAACAAACAAAAAAGAAAACCGTGTGAGGAGAAGAGGTTTTGACCAAGGGGAATATCCTGAATCACCCAGTAAGATCACTTTGCCCAGTAACATTCTCTGGTATGTTTTCGAACACTAACAAATGAGGATGACACCTGTCCCAAAATCCACAGTACAGATTTTACTTTTCAGGAAAATAAACTGTAAAATTAGGGCATCGACACGGGAATATGGGTTTCTGAGGGCTGTGTTTGCATAGAGAGTTAGAAAGATCGATGAGAGAGAAACATAGATCAGCTGCCTCCTGCACACTCCCCACTGGGGATGTGCCCGCAACCAGGGTACATGCCCTTGACCAGAATCGAACCTGGGACCCTTGAGTCCACAAGCCAATGCTCTATCCACTGAGCCAAACCGGTTAAGGCAGAAAATAAACTTTAAAATTAGGGCATCGACACGGGAATATGGGTTTCTGAGGGCTGTGTTTGAATTGTTCAGGGTTAGTGGTGTGTGTTTCTCAGCTGGAGATGTCATGCTCAGTTGGAAGCATAATTACGGCCTGAAGTGTAACACAGTCAACCACGACTGCACTTTTCTAAAAATACAGATTCTGAACCAGGTTCTCAGATGGGGCCTGCATTTCCACATGTGTAACAAGCTCACTTTTCACTTGTGATGCCAATGTTTATGGTCCATTTGTCATACTTCTGAATAAACAGAAGAGAAAACACAGGAAAAAATTCATACATAACTTTTAAGTGAAAGTATTTTTCAATGGAATTTATAGTTTTCATGGAATAGGACACATAGGAACCACAATCCTATTTGAAATTTTACTATGAGTATTCTTAGAACAAGATTATTCTCCCTTTGATAGAATATTTTGTGAAACATATTAATTAAAGTTACTAGTAAACCTTCAATTTTATTCCAAACTCGATCTACAATTAAATATAGCTCAAACGATGTTAACATTTTATGTAGAGACACACTTATGAGAACTTACCTACAATTTAAAATGGATAGAAAAAAAGAATTATCATGTCAATGAAGTCACGGTTATTTTGTGATTCCATAAATTTCATGAACATCCTTGTGAATGATACCCTTTGTGTATTATAAACACAATAAGGAGATGAACTCACATAATGATAGAAAATATGTTGGACCTATTGTTTCTAAGTCACTAATGCATTTGGAAATTTTTATGTGTCATTAGTGGAGAGCTACAATCATAGAAATTTAACTGAATTGGAGATACATTAATAATGTGATTCTTGTAAACTTTCTAGAAAATATAAAAAGTGATTATGTCGAGTATATCCATGAATGAGTGTAGAATATTATAAAAATTTACAGCAAGAAGGCCTCATTGGTTGAAGCTCCCATGTCAAAAGACAGTGATCTGTAGGAAATAAAAGTAGGGCTTTTATTTTTCTAAGCAAGTAGAAGCTAAGACGAAGAGGGGGGCTTCTGGATGGTCTGTGCACATCTTTCAATAAATTCTACGATTAGGGGAGCATCTCAGCCAAGGGAATATCAGGTGAACTGGAACAATGGATATCAAGTGACTGAGGCACAGGAAGGGACATGTCATAGCAAAAATACATAAATAAGCAAGTCATTATGTGAAAATGGTCATAAATGAACATTATTGTTTGCAAGTGTCAATCCATGTGTACCTCTCATGTTCTATAAGCTAAAGGTACATTTAAATAGCAAGTCTTACTAATCTAGTGTCTTCTCTTTACTCTTCTTTTCAGAACTTGCTGAGCTATTGTGAGCAGTAAAAGGTGCATTTTCTTACCCCTATTCCAGAGCTGATGTTCCAGCCACTTGAACCTAAAAGCTACATTTCCCTTCTTCACGGATACCCGAGCCTCTGGGCCCATCCCAGTAAGGATGTTAGACATGGCTGCCTTCCAAGGTTGATTCGTCAGAGAGGGATGTTTTCAGTAAGGGAAAGTCATCAATTAAAGGTGGGAAATCTTCTTGACCTGGTGGAGCCTGCATAACATGAATGCAGAGAAGGCTCTGGACCAAAGGACAAAAGTATATAAACTGCTGACCTTGATTATCACAAGAAAACCTGTAATTAAGTAAGTAAAGGAAAAGAGCATGAATAGCACCAACATCAGAAGTGGCAGGTTCTAAATCCACAGATGTCAGAGGAAAAGGAAACATAGCCTGTGACCCAGGACACATCTTTTACCTGAGAAGCAGCCATTTGGTCCTGGTCCTGGTCCTGATCAGGGTCTGGGGTGTTGTCTCAGGCGAGGATATGTTGAGGAGTCACAGAATGTGCCTTCAAAGAAGTCAGCTCAGCGTCTCAATCACCTCAACTTCAGTCAAAAGGACCTGGAAATGAGGAAAAGGCCATGCCTGCCTGTCCTTGGTCACAGGAGAGAGTGAGGAACAATGAGCTCCTACATGAAGACCACACTGTGAATTTTTGAGTGTGTGTCTTCATGTGTCTCTCCTCCTAAAACATCCACAAACATCCAAAAACATCCACAAACGCCTACAGAAATGAGAACGTGAGCTTCTGTCCTGACCTTCAAAACCGAACAGAGCACCCCCTTACCTCCCCTGAACAAAGCCTGCTCCCCACTCTCACAAAGGCATCCTGCACCCCTCCTACTAATCCCCCGTCCTCACCTTCCATCACCTGGAGGCCCACAGTCACCAAGGATGCCCCACCCAGAGCAGCTGTCCAACTCCATGGGGGAAAGTGCCCCTGAGGGCATTTCTTTAAGCTCCTCCGGGGGGATCTGAGAAGACCCAGAGGATTTATCTCAGGATGTTCTTAAATAATAAATTGTCAGACACAGGAAAAGTAAATCCATTGAAGAAACACACACACAAAACACCACAACCAAAAACCTAAGGTTTCTAATATTCCTTGAAAAAGAACCAGGTGGTGAAAAACACAGGTCACCTCCTCGTTGCCAACCCAGTAAATGGGGACCCAGGACCAACAGACAAGTCTCTCCCCTCTGAGTGAATAAGGGTTACAATTGGAAGCAAATCATTATAAAATTCCAAAGCCTTATAAACTGGAGACTTGTCATTCTCATTCAAGTCTGTATAACTAAGACAATTCAGCTGTTAAATATATAAAGCCATGGTTAGGCGGCATGATTTACTGGCTGAGCTTGGACCTATGAACCAGGAGGTGGTGGTTAGATTCCTAGTCAGGGCATATGGCCAGGGTGCAGGTTTGATCCCTAATGGTCAGGGGGTGCTCGAGGGGAGGGTGGGGGGGAGACAGGAGGCAGCTGATCAATGATTGTCTTTACTCATTGATGTGTTTTTTTTTTCTTTTAAATTGATTTGTAGAGAGGAAGGAAGAGGAAGAGAGAGATAGAAACATCCATGATGAGAATCATGGATCGGTTGCCTCCTGCAAGTCCCCCACTGGGGATCGAGCACACAACCTGGGCATGTGCCCCTGACCAGAATCAAACCCGGGACCCTTCAGCTCATAGGCTGATGATGCTCTATCCACTGAGCCAAACTGGCCAGGGCTCATTGATGTTTTTAATTCTCCCTCTCCTTGCCTCTTGGTAATCAATAGTAATATCTTTTGAAGGTTGAAAAGATACACACATACACACACACACACAAACACATATAAAGCCACGAGCCGATATATCACAACTTAACCATCCATACCCCATCAGCTCACTCAGATCAGGGTTCCCTTCCTCCCACTACTATGTACAGTGGGGCCTTGACTTCCCAGTGTCCCAACTAAAGAGTTTTTTGAGGTACCAGCGGTCTCTCGGCCAATTTTTTGCATTGAGTTGATACAGTAATTTGAGTTAACGAGCTGCTTCACCAGCTCGGTCTCGGAACGAATTAAACTCGTAAGTCAAGGCCCCACTGTATTTCTGTCTCTGTCTCCTGCTCCCTTTCTCTCCACTGTGGTCCTTTCCTGTGTCCCCCTCTCTCCTGCTCATTGTCCCCTTTTCTCTCTGTCTGTCCTACACCTGGACCATGAAACTCCTGAAACCTCCTTCCCTTCAGGGGCTCTTTCTCCTGGTCTCTGAGGCTCCATCTCCACACACGTCTGCGTCTTCCCCTCCCCACGCCCGCGGCCACTCTGCTGCCTGTTCCCTTCTGTCCCGCTCCCACAGCTGCTGACTCAGTGCTGCTCCCTCTGCTCCCTCATCCCTGAGCCCCCCTTTCTGTCCTGCACTGGCTCCCCAACTCTTCTCCTCTGAACCAGTGTCTTTGTCTCAAGTGCCTCCTCCTGTGCGGCCCCCACTTCTGCTCCCCAGGACCCGCTCCCTCTCAGCCCCCCTTCCTCTCTCTGGGCTCCCCCTCCTCCCTGTGTCTCCACTTCCTTCCTCCTCAGGCCACTTTCCCGAGTGACCCCCTCACTCCTACCGTCGCCGTCCAGTCCCCCCCACACCCCCTATGGGCTCCTCTCTGTGGACCCCTCGCTGCCCTTCCTCCCGCCCACGTGTCTGTCTCTCACTCCCTCTCCTGACCCCCCAGCCTGGGTCCCCGCCTCCCGCAGTCACTGCGCCCACAAAGCCCCTCCCTGCGGGCAGGTCACCTCTTCAGGGGACACCGCGTCCTCCTCCTGAGCCCCCCATGGACACTGTGCTCCCCGGGCAGGCAGACCCCTTATTAAATGGGGGTGGGCCTAGGAGAGGGGTGCAGACCCCCAGGCCCGCAGCCATCCGGGCTGTTTGGGCGGAAAGCGCCGGGCGGGGGGAGGGGCGCAAAGGGCGGGAACCCCCTGACCCAGACTCTCAGCCCCGCGGGGAGGACCGGCGGCCCCGGAAACGGGTTTCAGAGGGAAAACTTCGCGGCAGGCGGTGGCCACAGCCACAGGCGGAGAGACCCCGGGCCTGGGCCTCCGTTTCCTCCCAAAGGAACGTGGCGCCCGCACCGCGCAGCCTCCCGGGACGCGGACTCACCGCTGAGAGAGGCTCCGGGGCGGGGACCCCAACAAGGACTTCAGCGCCGGCAGCGCCCTCAGCCTTTCCTGCGGGGAGGGGGACGGGGAGCGTCAGCTTTAAAGACAAACACCCTCCTCAGGGGGAACCGCCACCTTCCCCTCCACGGCCGCTTCCGCGTCTGCAAGGAACTGCGCATGCGCCTCCCCGCGGGGTGGGCGGGGCCAGAGCCTGAGCTGAGCGACTCCGCGATGGGGGCGGGGCCGAGCCCGGCGGCCAGGCCTGTGCGGGGACAGAGGGAGGGAGGGCGGGGCAGGAGCGAGGGGGCAGCCCCGGTCCCCGCACCTCCTCCCACAGGGACAGCCCTTCCTGGGGGAGTTTCCCACGTCATTGTCAGGGTTTTGGCTGGTGACGCGGCTGCGAAAGGATTCACAAGGGAGAGAAGAGACTGGAGCAGAGGGAGGGCGTTTATTTTACTTCTTTAAAGGGAGGAAAGGGCCAGGTGCCCTCTGATGGCACAAGGCACCCCAGATAGAGGGGCTGTTCCTTTATTAGGGTGCTAGCGAGTAACTGGCAGCTGTGGCAAAAGCATGAAGAGGGAAGAGGAACCTGGAATTCACACAGCAGTTTCCCAGCTCCCAGAGGCTGTGCTTAGAGCTATGGCTGGTCTGCCCTTCAGCTGCAGGTGTCCCAGGGAGGGGTCTTTCCCAGGATCTTCACAAGCCGGGAGCACATTCTTACAGTGAAGTTACAGGGAATTCAAAAGGCGGGCAGCTTGGGTTTGAAACCGGAAACTTTTTACCTGCGATTTGCCTGGATCCTTAAACCCTCAGTGAGGAGGGGGGAGGGGAAGGGCAGCCTGCTCTCTCAGCCCCTCCCTGTCTCCCCAACTGAAGGGAGAGGCAGCTTGATTTAGGGAAGCAGGAGGGTGGGGGTGTCAGAGACAGACCAGGATATCCATTCATGGTTAGGCACCTGATGAGGTAAGGTCCCTTCCATCATAGTGGGAAACAGATTTCAATTCATGTATTTTTTTAAAATATATTTTATTGATTTTTTACAGAGAGGAAGGGAGAGAGATAGAGAGTTAGAAACATCGATGAGAGAGAAACATCGACCAGCTGCCTCCTGCACATCTCCCACTGGGGATGTGCCCGCAACCCAGGTACATGCCCTTGACCGGAATCAAACCCGGGACCTTTCAGTCCGCAGGCCTACGCTCTATCCACTGAGCCAAACCGGTTTCGGCTCAATTCATGTATTTTTCAAGGGATAACATTTTTTAGTTGTAAGTTGTGGTCTTTGAAATCTTTGTATTCTGGGAATGCAGTTTTAAATGAATATTTTGACTTTAGTAGTCCCTATAATCTAGTTAATGGGACATTGATATTAATGTAGAATGTCTCCTGTTACTTTTCCTTATATTTGGTAAACAAAACAATTTTATTGATTTTAGAGAGGAAGGGAGAGGGATAGAGAGATAGAAACATCAATGATGAGAATCATTAATCGGCTGCCTCCTGCACGCCCCCCACTGGGGATCAAGCCTGCAACCCAGGCAAGTGCACTTGGCCGGAATTGAACCTGGGACCCTTCAGTCCGCAGGCTGACGCTCTATCCACTGAGCCAAACCAGCTAGGGCAACAAAACAACTTTAAAATCAACAGTATTTAAAACAGTTATACAAATAATACCTATTATCAGTTTACTTAGTCCCATCACCATTTTAAAAATTTTAATTATTTCCCAGTATTTTCATGAATATAGGTATTCATTTAGGTGTTAGAGAAGTCTTTATTTAAAGGTATGACCTTTTTAGAAACCTGTAATTTAGAATAGTCAGGCTAGAGGATTGTTTAACCTATATAAGTATTTAATTGCTTTAGGCCAATAAAATATCACCCGTTAGTATTGCCACCCAAAGCCAGAAAACACACCACATAAAAATACCGTCATAGTAGGGGACTTTAGTTTCC
Organism: Myotis lucifugus; assembly: GCF_000147115.1. Lineage (NCBI taxonomy): Eukaryota > Metazoa > Chordata > Mammalia > Chiroptera > Vespertilionidae > Myotis > Myotis lucifugus. The sequence goes on from NW_005871413.1 coordinate 1,043,201, forward strand.
CATGGATATCAATGGATACATCTAGCAGACAAAAAAGTCAATATGGAAAATGTGGTCTTAAATGCGTGATGAGACAAGACGGATTGGATATGTTTATAGCAGAGATTATCAACCGGAGTGTCACACAGGCAAACTGGTGTGCTGCAAACTTTTTTAGATCAAGCAACGCCTGGCTGTTTAGTCAATAGCATGGACTACATTACTCATTGATTGTCGAATAAAATGTGACAAAGGCCAGCACAGTAACAGCTGTGTGATGTGTATGGATCCAAATCAGACTTTTTTTTTTTTTGGAAGATTGACAAAAATATATATTTTGGTGGACCTCAGAATTTCAGTAATTACTCCATGTGTGCCATGAGATAAAAAAATGTTGAGACCTCTGTTTTAGAGCTTTTCACTCCAAATCACAAGAAAATGCTATCTGGACAAAATGTAAACAGAAGGTCCTCTAAACCTAGAAACAATGTCTGCTTCATCTATTTTTGTAATGACCATTGGGAGGGGAAAAAGATCTTATGTATATTTCCCATCGATACACCTCCTCAAGATTCCTCACTACAATACCAGAAAATGGAACTATTGTCTAGATGGGATTATATTCTTTGAATGATCAGGGTCTCATAGCATGTCCTTGTACAGAACAAATTCATAAAGCCCCTGGTCCAGATGAACCATAGTCCACACAGTATCAGCACATACATGTACATACGAATGCTCCATGGGTATGTCAGAAAGTAAAGTGGAAGAATATTGACCATCTTGTTTCTGTAATGATTTTGTCAGTCCTTCTGGGTGCCACATGCATAGGAACTGATGTTTACCACCTTGTACAAATTCAGCACAAGACACTGGAGAATGAATGTGGAGCTTTCATTTTAATCTCTGCTATCCTGCTGTCCATGGAACTTACAGTGACAGCTTGGATAACACTCCAGGGACAGGTAATGCCTATGAACATACCTGTGGTCATTCTGTGAAGATAGAAAATAACTTCTGATGCAAAATAATAAAAAATTTTAACTGCAAATCTGCCACGGTCACTGGGGTTCCTCTAGAAAAAATGACAAACATCCAGTTACATTCAAGTCACTGAGAATAAAATCTGTTTAATACAGGCTGAGTCCATCCTAAGAAAGAAGTTAATGAGGTAACACTGTGAAATTCTTAAGCATACAAATAAAAATCAAGAAACATCATTCCAGTTATAAAGGACACAGAAGCCAATTTGTAATTGCCCATAAATATTCATATTCAGCCCTAACTGGTTTGGCTCAGTGGATAGAGCGTCAGCCTGCGGACTGAAAGGTCCCAGGTTCGATTCTGGTCAAGGGCATGTACCTTGGTTGCGGGTACATCCCCAGTAGGGGGTGTGCAGGAGGCAGCTGGTCGATATTTCACTCTCTTCGATGTTTCTAACTCTCTATCCCTCTCCCTTCCTCTCTGTAAAAAATCAATAAAATATATTAAAAATATATATATTCATATTCAAAACTATAGGATCCAGCATGAAAACATGAATAGTGGTCTACCTACTTCATAAATATAAAGCAAAATTTTGCCAAATTCTGAAGTCAGTTATTGCATTAGTAAAACTTCAAACTACAGGACAGAAGCTACAGGGGCCAGAAGGGCTGATGTGAGAGAGGAAGATGTTAAGATGCCATTGTTATAGCACTGCAGAAAAGAGTATCAGCTGAGTAGAAAAATGAGGAAAAAAATAACAAAGAATATGAAATATGAAATGAAAAAAATAAACTTACTTTTTTGAATTCAGCTAGTAGTGCATCTCAGAAACAGGTGCCCTCTCTCCAATGCAAAGTTCACGGCAATTCTGCATTCTGGGTAAGAAACATCTCCTGCCTTGTACTACAACTCACTGGTATTGGATTTGAGAGAGAAGGGAGAGGGTTAGAAACAGCAATGATAATGCAGAATTATCGATCAGCTGCGCTTGCGTGAACTCTACTGGGTATCTAGCCTACAAACAGGGCATGAGCTTTGATCGGGAAATGAATGCTGACTTCCTGGTTCATGTGTCCACGCTCTACCAAGGAGCAACCTAGTGCAGACATCCCCACTGCTTATCCAAGTCACACACAGTACATTTACAGGTGTTCTCTCCAGTATGAATACTCTTATGTTCAGCAAGACAACAAGGATAATTAAAAGTTGTGCCTCATTCTACATATTTGTAAGGCTTTCCTTCACAATGAATTCTCTGATGTTAAATAAGACTTCATTGACAAGGATTAATCTCACAGATCACATTTGTAAGGTTTCTCTCTAGAATAAACTTTCTGATGTACAGAACGAAATAACACTGTCTAAAGGTTTCCTCACATTCTTTTCTTTTTTCAAAATATATTTTTATTGATTTCAGAGAGGAAAAGAGAGGGAGCAATAGAAATATTAACGATCAGAAGGAATTATATGGATCAGCTAGCTCCTGCATGCCCCACAGTGAAGATTGAGTCTCCAACCAGGGCATATGCCAGACAGGGAATTGCACTGACCTTGTGGTTCATACATCGAAGCTAAACCACTGAGGAATGCCAGCCAGTACTTTCTCACATTTTCTATAGTGTAAAGCTTTCCTCCACTATAAATACGTTATTCACTAAATTTTGAGCTGTGGGTACAGGTTCTTGCACATGCTCTACATTTCTAAGTTCTCTCTTCAGTATGAAGTGTCTCATGTACAATAATAAAAGTGTGCCTTTTAATGGGTTAGAAAACCCATTTTTCACATTCAGGAGGCTTCTTCCCATTTAGAATTCTGTGAGCTCAGTAAGTACTAACTGCTGGTACAGGATTTATGACACTCCTTGCATCTTTAATACTTCTCTTCACTATGGACTCTCTAATGTGCTGAGAGGTATGAGGTGTTGCCAAAGGATTTGCCACATTTTCCACACATATTAGGCTTCTCTCCAGTATGAACTCTGTGATGGTAAATAAAGGCTGAGGAATGCCTGTAGACTTTGCAACATTCTCTACATTTATAAGCCTTCTCTCTAGTGTGAATTCTCTGATGCTTAGTAAAGTGTGAGGACTGGCAGAAGGCGTGGCCACAGTCTCTACATTCATGAAGATTCTCTCCAGTATGGGTTGATGGTCAGGAAGGCCTGAGGAATGCCTGCAGCTTTGGCACATTGTCTTCTTTCATAGGACTTTTCTCCAGTATGACCTCTGATGATAACTTAGGGTTGACAATGCAGTGAACACTTTACTACGTTATCTACATTTGTAAGGTTACTGTTATGGGTTGGCTCAACGAGATAGACCACCGACTCAGAATTTAAATTTAAATTTGGCGGCCTACCAAACATAATTTCAAAAGGGGTGAGTCCTTTTATATACGGGGTGCACCTAGCTCTGAGGAGGGCAAAAGGAAGGAGACTTACCCAGTTTTCGCCAGTCTCTAATTTTAACTTAGTTAATGTTTCCTTTAAGATCCAATTTATCCTCTCTACCTGTCCAGAACTCTGTGGTCTATAAACACAATGCAATTTTCAAGTAACTCTTAGGGCCTTAACTATGGATTGTAACTTTGGCGATAAACGCCAGGCCATCGTCGGACCCCATGTATAGTGGCAGGCTAAACTGGGGGACAATTTCAGTGAGGAGTTTTCTAACTACTACCTGTGCTGTCTCTGCCTTGGTTGGGTATGCCTCAGGCCAGCCAGAGAAGGTATCAATGAAAACCAGCAAGTATTTATACCCTCCTTGTCCTCCTGGTATCTCGGTGAAGTCCACTTCCCAGTGTTCTCCGGGGTTCTGACCTCGGAATCGCTGTCCCAGCGCGGCCACAACAGGGGGCCCTTGATTCACCCGGGCACACACTTGGCACCTTCTAGCCAACTCTTGAGATATTTTCTGGAGCCCTGGGATGTAAAATTCTCTTCCCAGTAGTTCTGATAGCTTCATTCCCCCAGGTGGGTGCTCTGGTGGGTCTGGGAAGCGATGGTCTGCCCCAGGGCTTCTGGCATTATAGGCCTCCCATCTGGCAGAATTAGCCATCCAGCCTCTCCTTCCTGGGCCCTTAGTTTCTCAGCTAGCCTCTGCTTCTCTGGCAGATGAGTAGGCTTCTCTGGGAGCCTTCGTGCTGGCAGGGCTACGAGAACTTCTAGGGGCCCTACTGGTCTTTTAGTCAATTCCTTGGCCCCTATATGGCTGCCAGGTGGTTAAGTATCTCAGGAGCTTTTTTCTTTCCTCCTGAGGTCAGGAGACTTCTTTAAGGTGGCTCCCGTGTCCTCCTGTAAGGGCAGTGTGAGGAGATATATCCCTGTAGTCCCTGGGTAGGTCTGGCAGGGCCAGTGCCGGGGAGCTTACCAGGGCTTCTTAGATCTCCCCTGGCTCCTCCTCATGTGCCCCCCGCTACCAGGTACCTTCCTCTACGAAGCTGCTCCCGTCGTCCGTGTAGAGGGTCTCATCCGGATTCTGCAGGGCTGGTCCACAAGGTCCTCAGGGAGGGAAGTGAGGGTAGTCAGTGTCTCCTCACAGTCAGGCAAAGGGGCCTCTGCCTTCTCGTCAGGGAGGAGTGTGGCAGGGTTCAAGGCAGCTGTTTTCAGGAAGCTGAAATGTTTACTCTCTTTTCCTTTCCCCACCAGAGGGCCTGAGTGAGTGCCATAAGTTCCACAAGGAAGTCCACCTTTTGGCCCCCCACTGTCAGGGTTATTCTGGGCTCCTGGGGGCCAGCTGAGCCCCAACAACCCCAATCCACCTCCTCCACCAGCATGGGAGGGAGTCGGTTCCCCCGCACGTTCAGGGCACTCCCTTTTCCAATGTCCTTCCTTTCTGCAAAATGCACATTGATTTTTCCCAAGCCTGGGTTGGACTCCTTTTCTCCTGCGAGGCTTTTCTAGGCCCCTGTTGTCTCTCCGGCCCCTTGGGCCTTTTTCCTCGTTAAGGGCCAGGAGGATCTTCGCCATTTGGGTGTTTAAATCTGCCGTCGGGTCCTCCCAATTGTTAAAAACCTTCTGGGCCACCTCAACCAACTCAGAGATTGATTTCCCCTCAAAGCCTTCTAACTTGTCATTTTTTCCTAATATTTGGGGCCGACTTGGAAACAAATGCAACATTGACAGCCCTCCAACTTTCCAGGGCATCAGGGTTAGGCCCCTGGACTGTCTCTGTCACCTTAGAGAGGTTTGTGGGTCTCCAAGCAGCAGCTCGGATGCCCCCTAATAGAGTCTGCCGATACCGATCGAGAGCCTCCTTTCCCCTGTCACTATAGGGGTTCCAGTTGGGTTGCCTGGAGGGAAACACAGCCTTTAATCTGTCTTTTATTTGTTCTTTCAGAATGGACTCAAGGAGCTTTATTTCCCTACAGGGTCTTATATGTCACAGGACCTCACAGGGTCTGTAATTCCTGTAACAGAGGGCTAGTATTCACCACTTTATTAACCCCTCTGTTCTAGACAGGCCTTCCCCAGTTTCCTACAGTTGAGGTTTTGTGCCACCCCTGACATGGGCATGGTCACACAGGCCTGTAAGACAGTATACAGGTTGCTAACTGTCAACTGTCTCTCAATAGAGACCAAAATTTAATGGGTATTCTACTTTGCCCACCTGGGCAACTGCCCTCTCAGCAGCTAGACACCCTTTACTTTTTGGGTTCATTCCACGTAGCCTTTTTCCAGGACAGTTTACACATAGGCCAGTTCTTCTTTCTAGCCACAAATACAGTTTGTCCAATTTCCTTAAAATGTATTCTGGCACAGGAGAAAGTTGTTTTGCTGTACATAGGTAGCTTAATCCCTATACAACTGGGCTTGGACCTCTGCCTAGCAAATTGCAGTCTATAAGTTCAATATGCAGCCTCTGGTCCTCCTAACCCAAAGAGGTTTCGGCTAGTCTCTGAGTCAGACTTCTCCTCTCTTGGAGAATTTCAAAGTCCTGATGGCTCCCAGGTCCAGGGAGAGTGCCCTTTTCTTAACTCTGTTTATTAGTTACAGGGCCCTGCTTTCCTTGTCTTCCCACCAGTCCCCTTTATGGCAGAGCAGCGACCAGGCCTCTTTGAAGGGAGTGTACTGGAAGGGGATATCAGCCCCTCCTCTTCCAGCAGCAACAGGTACTAAACCCTTTCAGTACATTTGCAAGCAGGGAGCTTTTACTAACTCTATCTTCAGCTTTCATAGATCTCAGGCTTGCTGCTCTATTCCTGGGGCTGTAGGAAGGCTAGTACCAGTCACTGGCTTCTGGCTTAACTGCTGTAGCCTGCAAGCCAAAGGCCTAAGTCTTGTATTGCTTGTTGTAAAACACTCATTTCTCACTGGGCAGCAGCAGTGAGGCAGCTCTAGTGTCAGGTAAATTTCTGCTGTTCTCTATTTTTTCGCTGTTGCTACTGCTTCTTTTTTCAGGGCCACTGCAGGCAGCTCAGGCATCCAGCCCCCCTTCTTTGTTCATTCACCCCCCAATCTGGTCTGGAGATGGGAAATAGCGTCTCGATCTGCCTTGCTTCCCCAGAGGGCTGCTTGTCTGGCCCCAGATCTATAGAGGGCCGGCCTGCCGTAGTGGCAACATAGGAACTGCAGGACTGGCGGATGTTGCAAGGTCCTGCAGGTTCTCGCCCCCCACCCCCTCTCTCCCCATACACTGTCCCTGTCTAGTATGGGATGGACTGAAGTGGCTGAAGGACGACAAAACCCCTCCCGTCTGTGGGTCCAGAGGGAAGACAATTGGCATCGGGGGAGGCAGGGGCTCCAGGTCAAGAGCTGGTGGCATGGCCTGGGCTTGAGGCCGGGGCTTCCCCGGATCTGGCGCCTGGGGACCATAGGGGGCGGCCGGCTAATGGGTTCTTCCTGCTCTCCCTGAAGGACCGGGGGAGCCTTTCCCTTCTGGGGCCCGGCCAAAAGAATTGTCTGTCTCTGTCCCAATTTTTCCCTCGGGAGGCAAGTCCTCATTTACCGGGGTTTCTTGGACAATATGTCAACCTAAACTTGAATATAAGGAATTTGATTAGGTGCCCTGGGCGGCCGTGTATGACATAATGACCTGGCAGGCAGTGGTCAGATCAAAAGACCCTGCATCCGGCCACCCCTCCTGGAAAGTGGGCCACTCCCATTCACAGAATCGCTGTAAATCAAAAGCATTAACATTATAACCTTTAAATCTACCCTAGAACTTCAGTTTAATACAGTAAATTACAACCTAGGTAAGAGCAGCTGATATACAGAAATCTTTATTAACTAAGTGAGCTGATTCTCCTTAACAGTGAGCAAAAGACTCTGAGAAAAATAATTCTCGCAGCTGCCGAGAGACTATTTGCAGACTGCCAAGGGGCCAGCCCAAACGTTCAGCCAAGCGTATCAACAGAAAGCAGAATAAATCAAAGTAGTTTTTACTTCATACAGACCAGTAATGATTTACACTTTCTTAATAGACCAACCCAGGCTGGAGCTGTATCCAGTCTCCCTTCTCTGTAGTAATTTGGCCAGTCCCACACAAACAAACTTTGTCCCGACCCCATGATGATCGGTGGTGAGAGACAGACAAGGGAGGGGGTGACCTGTTTTCACAGCCTCACTCAGATGCCCGCCTGGCCGCGTCCCTTGGGAGCTTAGGTTCGTCGTAGCTAAGGTGCACCCGTATAAACCCCGGGCCTGGTCGCCTCCACATGGGGGTGAGTCACCGTTATGCCATATGACGAATAGCAGAACCGCAGGTTGGGGCCCACTCGGACTCCGTAACCGAAGTCATGGAGCCACATAAAGGAGAGGAGAGGGCAGGGCCCCTCCCTCCACACTCACACACTTTCACCAGACATTCACTCAGAGTTTAAACAATCCACCCAATTCCTAACAATTTCCTAATTCCTGAGGGAGCTCTATAGCTTCCCAGGAGGTGATCAAGCTCCCCTTCCACTCACCCGGAGTGGGCCTGACTGATAGGGGGTCGACAAAGATGACTGACCCTATCCCATTTGACAAAGACAAAGACAACAAAGAACAAAGACAAAATACATCAGCCAAATGCAACCTAAGGTTGCCCGGAACCTGCAGCTTGCTCCTTGAAGTCCTGAAAATTTTTCAAAAAACATTGCAGCAGGGTATACACAGAAGCAGACAACTTTTTGACAACAAATACCAAGACAAACAAATACCAGACAGACAAACCCAGTGCAGCCTACAGCCGCACGAACCAGGGACCCCGGCCACCGTCGTGGCTGCGGGTCAGGACCAGGAGTACCGCTGCGTCCAGCCCTCCGTATAGGTCCTTCCGTGGGACGTCCCAATTCCAGTTTAACGACCAGTCCCTTACCTCTCTCGAGAGTCCAGGTGGCTTGGTTTCCGAATTGAAAGTTTTGGGTGGACTGGAGGCCTCCTTGGTAGTCGTTCTCCACAGGTGTGGGGTATCTCGCTGAGTGCCCGGCGACAAGTGGGGGAGAGCCTCCTGCCTTGAATAGGGGGTCCCTCTCACCCCTGCTGGGGGAGAGCCTCCTGCCCTAAACAAGGGGTCCCTCTCACCCCTGCCAGGTGTCTCGCTGGGGCCTCCAAATGTTATGGGTTGGCTCAACGAGATAGACCACCGACTCAGAATTTAAATTTGAAAGCCTTTTATTAAGCTGGCCAGCTGACCACAGCCCGTACCTTCCCCCTCTGGGAAGCCTCACGGCATGTGGCAGAGACCAAGGGTGCAGTATGATCCTTTATAGCAAAACAGTGTTACCTTAGAAGTTCACAGAAAGTTCATAAGCACAAAAGGGGGGGTAAACAGAGTCACACCTGACTGGTCTAAGACAATCTAGCAATTTTTCTTCCATGGTTCCTAACCCTGCAACCCCCCTCCATACGTCAGTCCCTCCTCCCAGCACATACACAATCCTTCTTCATATCCTGGCAACACAATCCTTCCTCCTACATCCCCCTCCCTCCGAGCACATTCAATTTCTCATGTCTTATTTCCTCCCCTTAGCACATTCTGTAACATTCTGTAACCCTTCCATGCCACAGTCCCTCACCCTAGCACAGTTACTCTCTAGCATGAACTCTCTGATGATTAGTAAGGTGTGAGGAACGGCTAAAGGCTTTGCCACATTGATTGCATTTGTAAGGCTTCTCACCACTATGAACTCTTTGATGGCGTGTAAAGTTAGAGAACTCACTGAAGCCTTTGCTGCATTCATTACACATATAAGGTTTCTTTCCACTATGAACACTATGATGACGATAAAGGGATGAGGAATAGGCATAGGCTTTGCCACATTCATTACATTTAAAAGGCTTCTCTCTAGTATGAAATCTCTTATGCCTAGACAAGTTTGAGGAATGGCTAAACGCTTTGCCACATTCATTACAATTATAAGACTTCTCCCCGGTATGAAATCTCTGATGGTAATTAAGAGTTTTTGCCGTACTGTATCCTTTGCCACATTCTCTACATTTATAAGGCTTCTCCCCGGTATGAACACTCTGATGACAATTAAGAGATTGTGCTGCACTGAATCCTTTGCCACATTCTCTACATTTATACGGCTTCTCTCCAGTATGAACTCTCTGATGCAAAGTAAGATGTGAGGACCGTCTAAAGGCTTTGCCACATTCTGTACATTTATAAGGTTTCTCTCCAGTATGAATTCTCTGATGTTCAGTAAGGGTTGAGGTCTGTCTAAAGCCTTTGCCACATTCTCTACATTCATGAAGCTTCTCTCCAGTATGAGTTTTCTGATGGTCAGTAAGAGTTTGGGATTTCTTGAAGGCTTTGCCGCATTCTCTACATTTGTAAGGCCTCTCTCCAGTATGAACTCTCTGATGATAACGAAGGGATGAGGAGTGCCCAAAGGCTTTGCCACATTCTCTGCATTTGTAAAGCTTCTCACCAGTATGAACTGTCTGATGTCTATGAAGAGAGGAGGACTCGCTAAAGGCTTTGCCACATTCTCTACATTTGTAAGGTTTCTCTCCAGTATGAACTTTCTGATGTCGAATCATGTTTGAGGCAAGGAGGAATGCTCTACCACATTCTTTACATTTATAAAGCTTATCTTCAGTATGAACACCTTGATGATTAGTAAGACCTGCATGGCTGATAAAGGATTTGCCACATTCTCTACATTCATAAGGTTTCTCTCCAGTGTGAATTCTCTGATGAATAGTAAGGGTTGAGGGACGGCAAAAGGCTTTGTCACATTCTCTACATTGATATGGCTTCTCTCCAGTATGAACTGTCTGATGTCGTTTAAGTTTCGCAGACTCAATGAACGCTTTGCCACATTCTGTACATTTATAAGGCTTCTCTCCAGTATGAATATGCTGATGACGATTAAGGGAGGAGGACTCACTAAAGGCTTTGAAACATTCACTACATTTGTAAGGTTTCTCTCCAGTATGAACTTTCCAATGTCGAATCATGTTTGAGGCATGGAGGAATACTTTACCACATTCTCTACATTTATAAGGTTTCTCTCCAGTGTGAATTCTCTGATGAAGAATAAGGGTTGAGGGTAGGCTAAAGGCTTTGTCACATTCTGAACAGTTATAAGTCTTTTTTTCCCTATGATTTCTATGATGTTGAGAATGTCTTGAGGACTGACTAAAGCCTTTTCCATTTTCCCTGAGTTTGTAAAATTTTGCAGTAGCATGAATTCTTCCCTGATGTACAATAAGAGATGAATGACATTTAAAGGCTTTGCAACATGCTTTACATTTGTAAGGCTTCTCTCCAGTACGAATTCTCCTTTTTAGAGTACAACCTGAAGGCCAATTAGATGTTTTTCCAGAATCTTTACATTTATAAGATTTTTCTCCACTATGGATTTCCTGTCCATTTATATTGTATATTTGACTGGAGATTCTACCACAAGGATTCCATTTGTTAGCCTCCTCCCCAGGATGAATATTCTCTTGTCCACTGTAATCTGAAGACTGCTGAAAAGTGTGGACACATTGACTTACTTGGTGTGTCTTCTCCACAATAGGAATAACCTGACATATATTGTGAGAGGACATTTGGTCAAAGACATTTCCACTTTTACGATGGTCCACTGTAAGCTCACTTGTCCGATGATTAAGACATGACTCTTGCTTAAATTTGTTCCAATGTTCAATCCACTGATAACTGCTATCTCCATTTTGTGTACTCTGGTGATAATGGGAGACAGAAAGACCTTTAGTGAGTTAGAATCACATTAAACATGTACACTAGATCCATAAGAACCATTTTGTGATACTCATTAAAGTTTTCCTAATATATTAAAACTGAAGGCATGGTGCATAAACATCGTGCACTCAGGGGGGATCCCTGAGCCCAGCTTGCACCCTCTTGCTGTCTGGGAGCCCTTGGGAGATGTCCTACTGTCGACGTAGGCCCGCTCCTCCCAGGGGGCAGGCCTAAGCCCACAGTTGGACATCCTTAGTGCAACCACAGAGGTGGGAGAAGCTCCTGCCACCGGAGCTGCACTCACCAGCTGTGAGCTCAGCTTCTGGCTGAGCAATGCAAACCCTGTGGGAGTACACTGACCACCAGGGGGCACCTCCCATGTTTTGCAGCATCGGGCTGAAACCAACTCTCTGAAATCCCCTCAGAGGTCCTGGATTGTGAGATGGTGCAGGCCAGGTAGAGGGACCCCAATGGTGCATCATGTACCACTGGGGAATGATTGGGGGCGGGAAGGGATTCGAGAGTTTGGCCAGCCAGGGAGGGACTGCGGAAGGCGCCTGGGCCTGTCCAGCCCATCTTGCTCAGTCCCGATCAGCCAGACCCCAGCAGCAAGCTAACCTACCGGTTGGAGCATCTGTCCCCTGGTGGTCAGTGGATATCATAGCGAGTTGAGTGGACTTAACATATCATTAGCATATTATACTTTGATTGGTTAAACGGATGACCAGACAGCCAAACACTTAGCATGTTAGGCTTTTATTATATAGGATGATAGATAAAATATAAATACAACACCTTAATTATTAGAGAAAGAAGAATGAATCCTTATTTCAAAGATTGCCAAATGCCCAGCCAGCATGGCTTAGTGGTTGAGCTTCAAAATATAAACAAGATCAGGGATCCATTCCCAGGATGGGCACATGGCCCAGCTGGGGGATCGATCCCCAGTGGGAGGCATACAGGAGGCAGCCTGTTGATGTTCTTTGTGAACGGTGACGCTGAGATGAGCTTAGCGTGCAGGATTAAGTTTAGAGAAGCAGAGGGCTACCGCTCACTCAGGCGAATAGCGAAGCCCCCAAAGCTCTCATGGCTTTTATTTAGGGAGTACAGCAAATAAAAATGGAGTACAGCAAGTAACAATGACTAACAGGCATGCTTTGGAGATCATCAGAGCTAAGTTATACATTACACTATTAATTTCCTATGTTATACAAAGACCCTTTCCATCTGCAGCAGTGTACCCTCTCTGGCTTTCCATCCCCTCATGAACTATTTATCACCTCAAGGAAATTCTGCCTCTGAACAATAAGTCTTGTGTGCAAGACTTTGTTCTGACATGGCCTGCTTGCAGGCCCCCGCCTTTTCTCGGCAGAACGTCCTCTTCTAGTTAACTTCTTATTCCACTTGTCCAGCTACACAGCCAATGAATGATTCTCTCTCATCATTGATGTTTTCCTCTCTCTCTTCCTGTTCCTTACTCTCTGAAATCAATAAAAATACATTTTTCATAAAAAAATCATAGAAGATTGCCAAATTGTGCACATTTTATGATATAGATACATTATAAATTTATACATTTTAGAAATGATTGAGTGAAAGTTTAATCCCATCCTACCTTTTTAACAATTCAAATGATTATTTACTCTAAAGACTACATGAGTTATTAGTTTTTCTAGATTTCCTTTCCAAGATTGGGTAACAGCAAAAAGTTGTTTTCAACCTTCACGTGCAGAAACACACTTATCTGCCAATATAACTGACTTTAGTAAGGGAGGTTTTCCAAATCCAAAGTACACCTGACATGCTCAAGTAACAAGAAATTTATTATAACTGTTCCAGATTTGTTCTGTTTATATTAATATCCTCTCTTCTCATCACACTCTTCCTCAAATTCCAAGGCTTTCATTAAATGTACATTTTCAAAGCGACACCTTTTATATCTTACCAGTATTATTTCAGGGAATAAATCCTGTATTCCGGGCTTTGGCATAAAGGCTTGGTTATCTTTTGATGGTATAGCTAAAAGAAAACAAATTTTCAGTTTTGACAATCAGGTAAGTGCACAGCAAGTATTGACCAAATGACATTTTGGAGTACTCTAAGAGCCAGTGAAGAATTCAAAGAAAGCCCAAGATAGGTACAAGGACAAAAACTCACATCAAATAGAGGCAAAGAGTTGCTAACATCTGCCCATGATACCTGCTCAAACACCCTGTCACACAATGGCAATATTATAACAACACTTCCAATTCCCAGTTTCTCTGCTGGAGACAGAGATGAGGGAAGTGCGTGTTCAATGATCTCACTGTTTTGAAGCATCTTCAAGAACATGTGTCTGTTGTGCATGACACAGAGTGCGAATGGAATGGCAGTACACAGTGAGTGCCCTGTAGTGGCTGCTACAAAGAAACAATGATAAATTGTTGGAGCACCACAAAGACTGCAGTACTGAAGATGTGTATCAAGCCTGAAAAGATACCATGGGTCTCAGAAAGACACAGAGAACATTTCAACTGTGAAATTAAACAGACAACAGAACGAAGAATACAGGAACTCAAAACAGTGTTCAATGAAAGTAGAATGTGTGCCACAGATGGTTATTATTTCTTTCCTCCTATAGAAAGGATGTTCAAAAGCCTGGTTGTTTACAATTCCGGAATCTCAACAAAACATACCAAGTCATGCTTAGAATCAGAAAAAGTGTACCATCAGATAAAGAAATTGGGACTACATCAATAGAAAGATATTAATTACTTGAATAAGTTTGGCGCAGTGGATAGAGTGTCGGCCTGTGGGCTGAAGGGTCCCTGGTTCAAATCCAGTCAAGGGTACATACATGCCTGGGTTAAAGGCTTGATACCCAGAGGAGGGACATGCAGGATGCAGCTGATCAATGATTCTCTCTCATCATTCATGTTTCCATCTCATGTTTCCATCTCTCTCCCGCTCGCTTTGTTTCAGAAATCAATAAAAATCTATTGTAAAAAAAGAAATGGAACTAAATATCTTAAAGCCGAAAAGGAGAATAAAAAAGACAACTATATAATATCACCAAAATATTATAGAACCAAAATGAAAATACAATGAGAAAGTATTTTACAAACACCACCGTGAAAGGGGAAATTGAAAAACAGAATACACAAATTTAAAAATACAGTAGAATCATTAATGAAAGACATCTTCAACTTAAACATCAAAGAATTTGCCTGGGAGAGAGGCACCAAGATGGCGGAATAGGTAAACACCTGTAACCTGCTGCCTCCCACGGCCACGTCAAAATTACAACTAAAATACAGAACAATTATCGTCCAGAATGGCCAGAAAGATGGCTAGAGAGGTAAAGAAGAAAGCACATTGAGACTGGTAGGAGGTGCGGAGGCGTGGCATGGGCTGGCACCCAGGTGTGTCACTTTTTTAATTGGGAGGGAGATACAAATTTCTGCTTGCTCTGAGCTCCAGTGCCGTGTGAGACTCGGGGGGACACATATATATATATACCGCAAGAAACTGGATGGTCTGGCATTGGGGCATGAACACAGAGGCAGCTTTCTTCCAGACAGAGGTGCTCGCAGTGGTCATGGTTCCTTTGCTGGGATCTCCCCGGTACAGGGCTGATTAGCAGCCATTGCTGTTTGCTTCGCCCTGGAGATTCCCTGAGACCCCACCCTACCCAATTTACTACCACACCCACACTTTGCATATGAAAGGCCTGGAAGCGCAGAGAACCCCAAACAAAAGGAATCCAAAGAGGACCACACCAAGACACATCATAAGTAAAATGCCAAGGGCAAAAGACAAAGAGAGAATCTTAAAAGCAGCAAGAAGAAAACAGTTAGTTCCCTACAAGGGTATACCCGTATGACTGTCAGCTGATTTTTAACAGAAACTATGCAGGCCAGAAGGGAGTAGCAAGAAATATTCAAAGTGATGAATAACAAGAACCTACAACCAAGATTACTTTATCCAGCAAAGCTATCATTTAGAATTGAAGGTCAGATAAAGAGCTTCATAGACAAGAAAAAGCTAAAGGAGTGCATCACCACCACACCATCTTATATGAAATACTGAAGGGTATTCTTTAAGAAGAGGAAGGAGAAGAAAAAGGTAAAGATAAAAAATTATGAAAAAAGTGAATACATATCTATCAACAAGTGAATCTAAAAATGAAATGAATAAAAAATCTGATAAACAGAATAAACTGGTGAATGTAATAGAATCAGGGGCATGGAAATGGCACAGACTGACGATTCTCAGAGGGAAGGGGGTGTGGGGGGTGCCGGATGAATTTAGACAAATATTTTATATGCATGTATGCAGTATCTATGGACATGTACAATAGGGTTGCAAGGGCCAGGGGTGGGGTCGGAACCGGGTGGAGGGGAGCTATGGGGGAGGGGGGAAAAAACGGACATCTGTAATAATCTCAACAATAAAGAAAAAAAATTTTTTTTAAAGAACAGAGAGGAAAAAAAGAATTTGCCTGGAAGCTGTGGCTCGTTATTGAGCTTCAATCTATGAACGAGGTGGTCACAGTTTGGTTCCACATCAGGGCACAAGCCTGGGTTGAAGGCTCCATATCCAATCATGCTGGAGGCAGCCAATCAATGATTCTTTCTTCATTGATGTTTCTATCTCTCTCTCTCCCTTTCCCTTCCTCTCTGTAATCAATTCATTTAAAAAATAATAATTAAATAATCAAAGAATTTGTACATAAATCATTAAAATTTTGATTCCGAGAAGCCGATAAATATGTGGAAATACGGAGAATATAAGAAACTCCTAAGACACTAACAAATCAAACTCCAGGAGGACCCCATAAGGACAGGATAGTGAAAAGGATAAGGTAGCTTATATAAAAAATTAATCGTTTAAGATCCTGACAACTGGAGAAAGAGACATACAAATGCAAGAAGCTTACTGAATTCTAAGTAGAGTGAATATAAACATGAGAACAGATAAGAAAAAAATACAATGAAAATATCAGGAATTCCAGAATATTATTCTAAAAGCACATAAAAAAACAGCTTTTCATGGAAAGGACAGCCCTTCTAAGATCACTGAAGGGTTTCTAAGAAGAATACTATCGGAGGGAAAAAAGGGCATGAAATAAAACAATGAACTGATAAATGAACAGAAACCATCCAACAAGAATACTGACAAAACAGATTAACAATGGAGAGGAAAAAACTTTTCCAGCTCCAAAACTCTCTAATTATTAGACCTTCTCATTATTAGATCTGACCTATAAATAATCCTAAATATATATACCTCTGGAGGTAATTTAAATATTCTACACAACACTAACATATCAATATTATAAAAAGCCAGTGGCTGTAATGCCAGAACGACCAAATGACCAGTCACCAGGAGGTGCATTGATGGGTCCCACAGTGGTGGCGGGAGGGACTCTGGGTCCCCCAAAAGCAGTGGCGGGACTCTGCGTCTCGCACGATTTCACGCGCTGGGCCTCTAGTGAATATATCAAGATGCCTTGTCTATGGAAAACTCTACAGAAATATCAAAATTTGTGGTGTTCTAATAAAGAAACAGTTATCACTTTGTTTTCTTATGTTGAACTTTAGAAAATAAAAGGAATAGTCTGAGTGGCATGGCTCAGTGGTTAAGGGTCTACCTATGAACCAGGAGGTCACAGTTTGATTCCCAGTCAGGGCACATGCCAGTGTTGTGGGCTCATTTCCTAGTGAGGGGTGGATGATCAATGATTCTCTCTCATCTTGGATGATTCTCTCTCTCCCCCCCATATCCTTCTCTGAAATAAAAATGTATTTTTTAGCCCTAACCGGTTTGGCTCAGTGGATAGAGCGTCGGCCTGGAGACTAAAGGGTCCCAGGTTTGATTCCGGTCAAAGGCATGTACCTTAGTTGCAGGCACATCCCCAGTAGGGGGTGTGCGGGAGGCAGCTGATCGATGCTTCTCTCTCATCGATGTTTCTAACTCTCTATCCCTCTCCCTTCCTCTCTGTAAAAAAGCAATAAAATATTTTTTTAAAAAATGTATTTTTTAAAAATAAAAAGTATATAAAAGGAATAAAATCTTAAATCTCTGCAATAAGACACACAACATCTATATACCGTATATAACAAAGAAGTCATATGCAAATTAACCCTCATACCCTCATAAGATAGCTGCCTACAACCAGGCTGGCAGGGGGTTAGTGAGGGACGACCCAACGACTGAACAGGTAGGCTGTGTGGGACGAGCAGGCTGGTGGGGGGACTGTGACGGGCGAGGGGCAGTTAGTGGCGACCAAGCTGGCAGAGGGGGGGCAGTTGGCGGTGACCAGGCTGGCAGGGGGGAGGGCAGTAAAGGGTGACAATGCCAGAAGGGGGATTAGTTACAAGCAACCAGGCCGGCAGGAAGGGGACAGTTGAGGGCAACCAGGCCAGCAGCGGGAGGCGGTTAGTAGCAACCAGGCCGGCAGGGGGGGCAGTTCGGGGCGATCAGGTCAGCACGCAGAGGCAGTGAGGGGTGATCAGGTTGGCAGGGAGGGGGGCAGTTAGGGGTGATCAGGCAGGCAGGCAGGTGAGCAATTAGGAGCCAGTGGTCTAGGATTGTGAGTTGGACATCACCTGAGGGGTCCTGGATTGGAAAGGGTGCAGGCTGGGCTGAAGGGAACCCTCACCATAAACAAATCTCATGCACCAGACCTCTCGTATATATATAAAAGCCTAATTTGCAGATTCCCCTTGGGAGTTCTACCAACCAGGAGTTCCTTTGCTTGCTATGACATGTGCTGATTACCAGGGTTGGTGCGGATTGAAAGCCGGGGAAGGGAGGACCCAGCTGGTGGCCAGCAGCTGCTAGGGACCCAACCAGTCCACGAATTTTGTGCACTGGGCCTCTAGTTAAAGATGATGTGATATCAACTTATATGGGTACATGGATAGAAAAAGCAATTATGCCCTGGCTGGTTTGGCTCACTGCATAGAGCATTGGCCTGGGGACTAAAGGGTCCCAGGTTCGATTCCAATCAATGGCATGTACCTTGGTTGTGGGCACATCCCCAGTAGGGGATGTGCAGGAGGCAGCTGATCAATGCTTCTCTCTCGTCGATGTTTCTAACTCTCTATCCCTCTCCCTTCCTCTCTGTAAAAAATCAATAAAATATATTTTAAAAAAAAAGAAATGGCAATTAGAAGAGCTTTTGTATGCAACTGGAACTAGGAGTTTAAGTTACATTGTTATAAGCTTAAGATATTTTTTTTAATATATTTTATTGATTTTTTATAGAGAGGAAGGGAGAGAGAGAGTTAGAAACATCGATGAGAGAGAAACATCGATCAGCTGCCTCCTGCACATCTCCTACTGGGGATGTGCCCGCAACCAAGGTACATGCCCTTGACCGGAATCAAACCTGGAACCTTTCAGTCCGCAGGCCGACACTCTATCCACTGAGCCAAACCGGTTTCGGCAGCTTAAGATATTTTAAGTAGTTCCCATGGTCATGGGGAAAAATACAAAGTAAATAAAATGACCTCTGCTAATAGATGACAGAATTCTATATTGCAAATCACAGACTCCACATTTCTAAAAATGTAGATATATATAATTAATTGCTCAAAACATGGTATATAAAACCAACCAACGAAGTTAGCTGTGTTCCTGTAAGGTAACATAAATTAATACAAAATAGCAAATTAAGTATATATTTACATGAATAACAGCATAATTGTAAATGAGATATTAACAGTTTACTTCCTAAGAAGGTGCAGGATTTGTATGCTGTCAGTATAAAACAGTGCTGGGATCCTACTTTGAAATGCTAAGAGTATCAGTAGTCATTAGTACCCAGAGTGACCTAAACATTCAACAAAAGTGCCAATACCACAAGAAAAAAATATTCTCACCTTGCCCAAGTAGGTCAGTTCTTTAGAGTGTGATCTTGATACCAAAACATTGCAGCTTTGATCCTTGCTCAGGGCACATTAAAAAAGTCACCAATGAATGCATAAATAAGTGGGGAAATAAGTATCTCTTTCTCTCTCTGTTACACTCTTCCTCTAAAATCAATACAAATAGAATATACAGAGCTGGCTGTAATTAAAGAAGAACTCAATAAATGAACTACACATGCAATGACCTTAAATTGGAATGCTAACAGTATAAGCTGTCACGAGTACCCAAGGCTAACATGAGCATCATCATTTGCACTTAAGGGTTGCAGGTTCAATTCCCCTTAAAGGGCACATAGCTCACTTGCAAATTCCCACCCCACCTGGGTTGAGGCACGTGCAAAAGGGGGCAGTCGATGTGTCTCTCACATCGATGTTTCCTCTCTTCCTCCGCTCCTTGCTCCCCACCTTCCACTGTCTCTGAAAAGCAATGGAAAGAATGTCCCCATGTGAGGATTAACAACAACTACAAAAAAGCAGCACTGTAGAATGAAGAGCCCACTTACAACTTCCCACGCATGAGGTAAAATAATCTCCTACAAGGGTGCTTATACCACAAAAGAAATAAAGGATATTCTCACATATACAAATAGGGTTGAGATACCAAGATGTCTACGTGTAAAAGAAAGAGTGAAGTTGGACTAAACCAAAATGGATAAAAAAATGAAACATAAAGCTAATAATAACTCAATCTATTCAAAGTTATAGACAAATTTTTGTTTTATTTTTAATATGTTTTTATTGATTTCAGAGAGGAAGAGAGACGGAGAGAGAGATAGAAACATTAAGAGAGATTCATTGGTTGGCTGCCTCCTGCATGGTCCCTACTGGGGATGGGAGCCTGCAACCTGCTCATGTGCCCTTGGTCAGAATCGAACCCAGGAACATTCAGTACGCAGGTCGACAGTCTATCCTAGGGGTCCTCAAACTTTTTAAACAGGGAGCCAGTTCACTGTCCCTCAGACCGTTGGAGGGCTGGACTATAGTTTAAAAAATAACTATGAACAAATTCCTATGCACACTGCACATATCTTATTTTGAAGTAAAAAAAACAAAACGGGAACAAATACAATATTTGTATTTGCATGTGGCCCGCGGGCCATAGTTTGAGGACCCCTGGTCTATCCACTGAGCCAATCTGTCTAGGCGTATAGAAAAGTTTTTATGACATTTGATTTTTTATTTTAACACCAAAAGGAAAGATAAACAAAACAAAACAGTCAAAACGCATTATACCCTGTATAAAAGTATTATTCACATTAAAGCAAATGGCCAGTGTGTTAAAAATACAAGCTGTGGCCGAACCGGTTTGGCTCAGTGGATAGAGAGTCGGCCTGTGGACGGAGGGGTCCTGGGTTCGATTCCGGTCAGGGGCATGTACCTTGGTTGCAGGCACACAACTTTAAAAATGTCCAAAGCTATATGGTTAACTAATCTGTAAGACAGAAGGCAAGAACACACAATAGGTAAAGACCGCTTCTCTGTAAAAAATTAATAAAATATATTTAAAAAAAAAAATACAAGCTGTGAAATGGGAAAAAATGTCTCCAAAGCATATTATCAGATAAGTAGTTAATATCCAGAATATATAAACACCTTTTAAAAATCAACATGAAAAAAAAAGTAACACAACTTTAAAAATGTCCAAAGCTATATGGTTAACTAATCTATAAGATAGAAGGCAAGAACACACAATTGGTAAAGACCGATTCTTCAGTTGCTCAAGTAGTTAGACAAAAACAAAACAGATACATGCAAAAATACTAAAACTAGACCCCGTTCATAGGCTGGGAACCAAACTGAACTCAGCAAGGATTAACAACTAAAATATGACACCTGAAAGCATGAAAACACTGAAAAAAAAGTATAGTCAATGAACTTTACTATCACTCTTTAAAATATGGGTTTGCATATATCTTCCTAGGCATAATAACCCCAAAAATAAAGAAATGAAACTACAAAAGAATAATTTTGACATACCAAAAGAAACCACAAAACAACAACAAAAACCCAGCAAAGCTACATCCTCAAAAGCTAAAGATCCAAAATATATAAGGAACTCACACAACTTTACACCAAAAAGAAAAACAATATGATTGAAAATGGGTAGAGGACCTGAGTACACATTTCCCAAATAGGACATAAAGATGTGCAATAGACATATTAAATGATGTTTAAGTTTAACTCATTCATCATCAAGAAATGCAAGTGGACACCACCATGAAACACCAATCATCCATAAGTCAAAAAACAAGTATTACTAATGCAGGGGAGAAATGAGAACATTCTTGCACTGTCAGCAAGATTATAAACACTAGAGGCCCAATGCACAAAATTCATGCAAGAATTGGCTTTCCTTTCCCTGGCTGCCGGTACTGGCTTCCCTCTGGCACCTGGGACCTGGACTTTCCTCTCAGCCCTGGCTTTGTCTGGAAGGATTCCAGCCTAATTAGCATATTATGCTTTTACTATTATAGCTTGGTGCAGCCACTAACAAACACAGAGGGTTTTCCAACATTTACAAACAAGTACCAGGTAACACAGCGATTCTATTTCTGGGGATTTATACAGAGAACTCGAATTCACAAAGATATACCCACCCATATATCCATTGTAGCACTATTTGCAATAGTGAAGATATCGAACTGGAAAAAAGGACTATTTTCATAATGATGCTCTACCATTTAAAATAAATTAAAAGACTTCATTTGACTTGACATGTAAGGAGACAAAATTTATATCTCAGCTCATCTCCTTCAAGACATGACTCACTATGTGTTTATTCCAGAAAAGACACAATAGCTGGCTGCATATATAATTTCCATGTTATTGATTATAAAGCTACATTAATTTTATACACTTCAAATATTTGAAAGGCGAATATGTAACCAAATTTGTATTTCAATCCATTGCATTAAAATGGAAACTCCCTATGTACCAACTCAAATATTAAAGAAAAAACAACAATACGGCATTCTCAACAGAAAAAAAATAAACCAAGAAGCAACAGGCTGAGAAAATATATTTGTAAAAGTAAACATGGCCTGGCTGGTATGGCTCAGCAGTTGAGCGTCGACCTATGAAACAGGAGGTCACGGTTCGATTCCTGGGCAGGGCATATGTCAGGTGATCAATGATTCTCTCTGAGCATTGATGTTTCTATGTCTCTCTCCCTCTCCCTTTATCCATGAAATCAATAAAAAATATCTATCTCTATATATAAAAGGCTAGGATAAAAAGCATCCCCTCAGGAATTCTACCGGGAGACCGGGAGTTCCATCACTCACTATGACATGCGCTGACCACCATGAAGCGAAGCGGAATGAAGGAAAGCCCCGCTGGAAGCTGGCATCTGGGGAAGGAAGCCCCCAGCGAGCAGCCAGGGAAGGAACACCCCAGCCGGCAGCTGGCAGCCAGGAAAGAAAGGCCCCAGCCTGTAGCCGGAAGGCCCGATCAGCCCTGATTGCCAGCCAGGCCTTGGGGCCCTACCCATACATGAATTTCGTCCACCGGGCCTCTATTATATATGTAAAAGGCTAAGTGACAAACCGTACATCCGTCTGACCATCCAGTACATAAGATGTACATTGGCAATTGTAAAATAGATGTTCACTCGTGCATGCGAGATATTTGTCCCCATCTGACACTGGCCTCCCATTTAAATTAATTCGAAGACAGTTTCCCATGATGCCAGCATTTGTGATGACTATTAATAAATCACAAGGACAAACTCTAGACGAAGTAGGAATATTCCTACCTGAATTCGTTTCCGGACATGGTCAGTTATATGTTGCTTTCTGTGGAGTTCAAAGAGCATGTGATGTTAAAGTTAAAGTTGTAAATACTTCATCACAAAGATAATTAGTCAATCACTCTCAAAGTGTTTTTATTCTTAAATGAGTGTTTTTACTCTTAAATGACTGCCATCCTGTTAGGTGTTTGGTGGTAATTCACTCTTTAATGTGGTATACAGGGAGATATTAGAATGAGGTTAATCACTTTTTCATTCAATGTTTGTATCAATGTTATTTTAATATCATGTTTTTATTGCTTTTACATCATGTTTTGTTGTTTTTATATTAGGTCTTTGTGGTTCTTATATCATGTTGTTACTGTTTATTAATCAATTTATGTATTATTTTCACATACATTTTACTCATTTTTTCATCTCAGACATTTCTATTATAGAGAAAGGGCGATATTAAAATATCCCTCCTAATTGATTTCCTTTCAATGTGCATGAATCTGTGCACATTCTGTACCAGGCCATTAGTACATTAATAAAAAAAGTCAACACGTACAGGATAATTATGCAAAACAGACAAAGAAACCTTTCAATCTTTCAACTCAACATTGACAAAAGAACCAACATGTGTCAAAAGGGCCAAACACCTTTAAGGCACAGCACTACCAAATACATACACATAGAAAATCAGTGTAACAAGATCCTGCACATCTTACGTCACTAAGGAAATGCACATTACAACAATGAGAACAAACAAACAGCACAGGCAAGCAACACTAAACCACCATTGTACAGGTCAGAATCCAGAACACTGACCCCACCAACTGCCTTGGTGATGTGGAGCAACTGGAACTCCAATCACTGCTGCTGAAAATGGCAAATGCTACAGCCCCTTGGGGAGATGGTCTGGAGGTTTTTATAAAACTAAATATACACTCGCCATGGGATCCAGTAATTCCGCTCCTTACTATTGAAACAAAGAGTTAACCTTTTTATCTACTCAAAAGCCTACAAGGGGTTGCTTATTCATAATATACAAAAACTGGAGGTAATGAAGAGGTCTCTCAACGCATGAATGGATAAATACACTGAAGGACATACAATGAAGTCTTATTCACTTGTATAAAGATATAATACAACAAGCCATGAAAAGACATGATAGAAACCTAGATACACAGAACTAAGTGAAAGAATCCAATCTGCCTGCCCAGGTAGCCCAGTTGCTTAGATGATAGTACCGATATGCCAACGTTGTAGGTTTGATCTCTGGTCAGGGCACATACGAAAAAATCAATTAATGCCCAGCTGAAGTTTCTATCTCTCTCTAACTCTCCCTTCCTCCCTGAAATAAACATGATCTTCCCCTAACCGGTTTGGCTCAACGGATAGAGCATTGGACTGCGGACTCAAGGGTCCCAGGTTCGATTCTGGTCAAGAGTATGTATCTTGGTTTAGGCACATACTCATTAGGGGGTGTGCAGGAGGCAGCTGATCGATGTTTCTCTCTCATCAATGTTTCTAACTCTCTATCCCGCTCCCTTCCTCTCTGTAAAAAAATCAATAAAATAGCCAAACTGGTTTGGCTCAGTGGACAGAGCGTCGGCCTGCGGACTGAAAGGTCCCAGGTTCGATTCAGGTCAAGGGCATGTACCTTG
>NW_005871413.1:1068170-1089489 GCF_000147115.1 Myotis lucifugus
CCACTTAATACCCGTTCGGGCGTCGTGCGCCCGAGGGCGGGTGTGTGTCTGTTAATTGTGTCCGTCGGGATTGCATCACCAGAACGAAATAAAAGAACAACACATCCCCGTGCTGGAGTGGGGTCTGTTGGGGGCAAACAAAGACAACCAGCCAAATTGTTTAGGGGGCGATCAGGCAGCCAGGCCAGGCCAGGCAGGTGAGCCATCAGGAGCCAGGCAGGTGAGCAGTTAGGAGCCAGTAGTCCCAGATTGCGAGAGGGATGTCCGAGGGATCCCAGATTGGAGAGGTTGCAGGCCAGTCTGAGGGACACACAACCCGTGCACGAATTTAGTGCATCGGGCCACTAGTGTGTGTGTGTGTGTGTGTGTGTGTGTGTGTAAAAAAGGCTAATATAAAAATTGTCCACTTGGGAGTACGACCGGAAGAGCAAGAGTTCCATCGCTCCCTATGATGTGTGCTGACCACCAGGGGCCGGTCCAGAACAAGGCTGGAGAGCAGAGGTGGCGGTGGAGCACTAGTGGAGGGAGAGAAGGAGGGGTCGGGACTAGAGACCCTTCCCATGCACGTATTTCGTGCACCAGGCCTCTAGTGGTAGACTACTAGAATATTCTAGAAAATTATTTTCTAAAATATTACTTTCTGATATTACCTTCATTAGTGTAGAAAAAATGTAATGTGTGCAAGCACTGAGTTCCTAATTCACATACATCAAAAAGTGTTTCTTTTCTAAACCAAAGAATTCATTTGTTCCTTTTAAAAAACTTACATATATTTATTTTTTTTAGAGAGGAAGACAGGAGGAGAGATAGAAACATTAATGATGAGAGAGAATCATTGATCAGTTGCCTCCTGCGCACCCCATACTAGGCAGCAAGCCCACAACTCTGGCATTTGCCCTTGAACAGAATCGTAACTGGAACCTTTCAGTCTGCAGGCCGGTGTTCTATCCACTGGGCCAAACTAGCTACAGACCAACTTGTTCCTTGAGAGCAAGAATCTACCATAGAAAGCAGAAGGCCATAGAGATATTAAAAAATAAAGGAAACAAAACCCTGCGGGTGGAGTAGGAACTCGGAAAGGAAGTCATCCTCACCCAGGGAGGCCAGGTTGCTGTAGTTCTCCAACATCACATCCAGGTACAATTTCCGCTGAGCTGGGTCCAGGCATTCCCACTCCTCCTGAGAGAAATCTATGGCCACATCCCTGAAGGTCAATGGTCCCTGAAAGATAAGAAACATGTACCAAGAGGTCACCAGAAGTGTTCACGTCACCCAACATGAAAACAGTGTAAAGAGAAGAGGTTTGGACCTCGGGGAGTATCCTGAATCACCCAATAAGATAACTCTGCCCCAGTAACATTCTCTGATATGTGTTCTAACACTGACAAATTAGGATGACACATGTCCATTGATCAGGATTCAGATTTTCCTATGTGAGGAAATAAACTTTAAAATTAAGTCATGGCTGTAGTCAGTTTGGCTCAGTGGGCTCAGTGGATAGAGGGTGGGCCTGCAGAATCAAGAGTCGCAGGTTCAATTCCTATCAAGGGCAAAAGCCGGGGTTGCAGGCTCAATGCCAAGTAGGGCGTGTATTGGAGGCAGCCGATCACGAATTCTTTCTCACCATTGTTCTCTCTCTCTCTTCCCCCCTTTCCTCTCTGAAATCAATAAAAATATATTAAAAAATAAATTAATTAAATTAAAGCATGGATACAAGCATATGGATTTCTGAGTGCTGCATTTGCATAGTTCAGGGCCAGTGGGATATATTTCTCAGATGGAAATGCAATGATGGGTTGGAGTTTACGGACTTCTTCTCAAGTTGAAGCAAACCACAGCAAAATGATCTTCTGTAAAGACACAGATTCTGATCCAGGTTCTGAGATGGGGCCTGTGTTTCCACACATGTCCCAAGCTCACTTTTTACTTGTGATGCCAATGTTCCCAAATCATGTGCCATGCTTCTGTATACACAGAAAAAGAAAACACAGTAAATAATTCATATAGAACTTTGAACTAAAAGGTTTTGTTAATGGAATTCAATTCTCATGGAATAGGACAGATAAGAACCACAATCCTAGTTGGAAATTTACTATGAGTAACCTTAGAACAAGATTATTCTGCCTGTTCCAACTGGTATGGCCCAGTGGTTTAGCCAGACCCATTTACCAAGACGTCACTGGTTTGATATCCGATCAGGACACACAAAATTGCTAGCTCAATCCCCAGTGTGGGGTGTGCAGGAGGCTTCTGTTCAATGATTCTCTCTCATCAATGATGTTTCTATCTTTCTCTACCTCTCCCTTCCTTTCTGAAATCCATAAATATACTTGAAAAAAAAAGAAAAAATAACTGAAATAACGTTAACAGTTTAGGCACAGAGACAAACATAAGTATGAAATCAAGATGGTTAGGTGATTCCGTAAATCTCATGAATGTATTTGTGTATGATCCCCTTTTTGTTTTATAAGCACAATAAGGACAGAAACATAAGGATACAAAACAAGTTAGACCTACTGTTTCCTTTGTGTGGTTGTAAATCCTCACCTCCAGAGATTTTTTCCATTGAGTTTTGCAGAGTGGGAGGCAGGGAGGTAGAAGCACAAAAGGGAAAGGGAAAGGGGAAGGGTGAAAGAGAGAGAGAGAGACAGAGAGAGAGAGAGAGAGACATCAATGTGAAAGAGACAGAGACGCATGGGTGGCCTGCCTACCACACGTACCCAGGACCTACTTGCCCTAAACCAGGAATCAAACCCTCCACCAGTGATCCACACCAGCCTGAGGGAACTCATTTTTCTTACTAGTACATTTCTTTCAAAATTCTTATGTATCATTAGTGGAAAGTTATGTTGTAGAAACTTAATGAAACTGAACATACATTAATAATATCATTCTTGGAAACTTTCTAGAAAATACAAAAAGTGATCATGTAGGGTATGTCTCTCATGTGAGTATAGAATATAATGAAAAGTTAAAGAATCAAGGTCTGATTGTTTTAAAAGTCCCATGAAAAAGCCAATGATCTGTAGGAAATAAAAGTAAGTCCTTCATTTTCCAAAGCAAACACAAACTAAGAAGAAGGACATTTCCAGATGTGAATGAGGTCTTTGCACATCTTTCATTAAACCCCTACTATACCCTTGTTCCTGAGAAAGGGAGACTATTAACTCTACAGTGAAGGGAGCATCTCTGCCACGTGATCATCAGGGAGCCTGAGACAATGGGCATCAGGTGACTGAGGCACACGGAAGGTCAGGTCACCACTGCTGTGACATTACTGCCAAAATACCTCAATAAAGAAATCATTATGCGGAAATGATCACAAATTAACATTAATTCTTGCAAGTGTCAACCCACAGGTACCTCTCATGTTCTGTAAGCTAACAGTACATTTAAGTACCAAAACTTTCGCCCTAATCTAGTGAGCAAGTCTCTTCTATTTACTATTTACTCTTCATTAAGAACTTGCTGAGCTATTTTGAACAGTAAAATGTGCATTTTCTTACTCCCGATCATGAGCTGATGCTGCAGCCACTTGAACCTAAAACCTACATTTCCCTTCTTCAAGACACAAGAGCCTCTGACCCCATCCCAAAAGGGATGTTAGACATGGCTGCCTTCCCAGGTGGATCTGTCATAAAAGGGATGTTCTGAATAGTTGAGAGTCATTAATTAAAGGTGGGAATGCTTCCTGACCTTGTGGAGGCTGCATAAAGTGAAGGCAGAGAAGGCTCTGGGAAAAAGGAGAGAAATATAGCCGGGCCAATGAGGCTCAGAGGTAGATTGTTGACCTCTGAACCAGGAGGGCAGGGTTCCATTCCTGGTCAGGGCTCACTCCAGGTTTCAGAATTGATCCCCAGTGAGGGGTGTGGAAGAGGCAGCTGATCAATGATTTTTCTCATTGATGTTTCTATCTCTCTCTCCCTCTCCTTGCCATTCTGAAATCAACAAAAATATATACTAAAAAAGTGAGGGAAATATAGAAACTGCTGACACTATTGGTGGAAGTAGAAAAGCTCTTAATGTGAATGTCACAGGACTTCATGTAACCAAGTCAATCAAGAAAAGAATGTATGGGGTTCGTATCCCACCGCTGCCACCAAAAAAAGAATAAAATAAAAACAAGTAAAAAAAGAAAGAAAAGAATGTATGAAATTAAAGGCTTCAGGCTTCCTGGTTTTAAAACATACTTCAAAGCTTCTGTTATCAAAAAACTATAATGCAGCCCTAGCTGGTATCGCTCAGTGGATAGAGTGCCGAACTGTGAACTGAAAAGTCCCAGGTTTGATTCCTGTCAAGGGCACATGGGCGGGTTGCGGACTTGATCTCCAGTTGGGGACATGTAAGAGGCAGCCTATCAATGATTCTCTCTCCTCATTGATGTTTCTAACTATCTCTTCCTCTCCCTTCCTCTCTGAAATCAATAAAAAATAAAAATAAAAGTTATAAACAAAGAAATGAAAAACCTGTGATACAGACATTACGTGAAATAATGAAGGAAGGTAGAATAAAAGGCCTACATAGACATTCTCCTGGAAAGGTCTAAAGATCTTCACACAGAACGAATTGGGGGAGCAAGAGCGGGGACAGGAAGGGGGGTTTAGGGATGGCAAAGTAGAGGGAAAAGCAGCACTGAGAATGAGCTAGCTGTAGGTCACAGGACACAGTGCAACAGGGGACACAGGCCTGAGGGAAAGACAAATATATCAACAAATGTTAGAGGAAAAGCAAACAGAGCCTCTGACCCCGGACACATCTTTTACCTGAGAAGCAGCCATTTGGTCCTGGTCCTGATGAGATCAGGGTTGTTTCCTCAGGAGACAATGTGTTGAGGAGTCACAGAATGTGCCTTCAAAGGCGTCCCCACAGCCTGTCAATCAGCTCCCCTCACTCAGTCAGAAGGACCTAGAAGGACCTGGAAATGAGGAAAAGGACACCCCCTCCTGTCCTGTGTCACAGGAGAGAGTCAGGAACAATGAGCTCCTACATGGAGACCACACTGAGGTGTTTTTTTCTGTCTTCATGTGTCAAACACTGTCCGGTATTTGCTGGCACCCCGCCCCGGGGGGGGGGGAGACCCTCTCCCTCTCTTGGGCCGGAGAGAAACTGACCTCACCACACTGACGTCCAGAAACCCCCCCACCCCGGTGGAAAGTCCCTGCCGGACAAACGGCTCCTGGAAATGGCCAAAACCGCAGGACAGACCGCAGGTTTCACCTGACCCCGGACAACCCCCACTGCCACCAGTTTCTGCCAGCATCAAAACTTGCCCCTGCTCCAGTCTGGCGCGGCTTCTCCTGCTCCCCTCTCCGAGCTGGTGAACCCGCCCGTGTGCTCCCAATAAAGCCTGTTTAATCCGGTCTCTGTTTGGACTCACGGTTTTTTCCTGGCGGCGGCGTAAAACCTAATAAACACTTCCACAAACTCCTACAGGAAGGAGCACATGTGCTGCTCTGCTGAACCCCAACCCCACAGAGCACCCCTTACCTCCCCTGAACAAAGCCTGCCCTGGGGGCCCTGACCGGCATCTTTAACTAGTTGCCTCCTCGGCCTCCCAAGCTGCCCCAGAGCTGTTTTCAGGGGCGCTGGGTACAAGACACCAGACCCAGCAGCCCTGAGACCTGCGGGGAGCGGGAGGGGGAGAAGCAGGAACTTCTACACGTGCAGGTTTCCCAGGTGGTTTTCGGTTCTCTTTCCCAGGAAATTACAGAGAATAGATCTTCATGCTAAAGCCTTTGCGGTGGGCCTAGGAGGGGGGTGCAGACCCCCAGGCCGGGAGCCATCCGGGCTCTTTGGGCGGAAAGCGCCAGGCGGGGGGAGGGGCGCAAAGGTCGGGAACCCCCTGACCCAGACTCTCAGCCCCGCGGGGAGGACCGGCGGCCCCGGGAACGGTTTTCAGCGGGAAAACCGCGCGGCAGGCGGTGGCCACAGCCACAGGCGGAGAGACCCCGGGCCGGGGCCTCCGTTTCCTCCCAAAGGCACGTGGCGTCCGCACCGCGCAGCCTCCCGGGACGCGGACTCACCGCTGAGAGAGGCTCGGGGGCGGGGACCCCAA
Organism: Myotis lucifugus; assembly: GCF_000147115.1. Classification (NCBI taxonomy): domain Eukaryota; kingdom Metazoa; phylum Chordata; class Mammalia; order Chiroptera; family Vespertilionidae; genus Myotis; species Myotis lucifugus. The sequence continues at coordinate 1,074,226 of NW_005871413.1, forward strand.
CAAGGACTTCAGCGCCGGCGGCGCCCTCAGCCTTCCCTGCGGGGAGGGGCACGGGGAGCGTCAGCTTTAAAGACAAACACCCTCCTCAGGGGAGCCCCCACCTTCCCCTCCACAGCTGCTTTCCGCGTCTGCAAGGAACTGCGCATGCGCCTCCCTGCGGGGTGGGCGGGGCCAGAGCCTGAGCTGAGTGACTCTGCGATGGGGGCGGGGCCGAGCCCGGCGGCCAGGCCTGTGCAGGGACAGAGGGAGGGAGGGACGGGCAGGAGCGAGGGGGCAGCTCTGGGTCTCTGCTGCTCCTCCCACAGTGACAGCCCTTCCTGGGCGAGTTTCCCACGTCTTTGTCAGGGTTTTGGCTGGTGACGCGGATGCGAAAGGATTCACAAGGGAGAGAAGAGACAGGAGCAGAGGGAGGGCGTTTATTTTACTTCTTTAAAGGGAGGAAAGGGCCAGGTGCCCTCTGATGGCACAAGGCACCCCAGATAGAGGGGCTGTTCCTTTATTAGGGTGCTAGCGAGTAAATGGCAGCTGTGGCAAAAGCATAAAGAGGGGAGGAGGAATCTGGAATTCACACAGAAGTTTCCCAGCTCCCAGAGGCTGTGCTTAGAGCTATGGCTGGTCTGCCCTTCAGCTGCAGGTGTCCCAGGGAGGGGTCTTTCCCAGGATCTTCACAAGCCGGGAGCACATTCTTACAGTGAAGTTACAGGGAATTCAAAAGGCGTGCAGATTGGGTTTGAAACCAGAAACTTTCTGCCTCTGATTTTCCTGGATCCTTAAACCCTCAGTGAGGAGGGGGGAGGGGAAGGGCAGCCTGCTCTCTCAGCCCCTCCCTGTCTCCCCATCTGAAGGGAGAGGCAGCTTGAGTTAGGGAAGCAGGTGGATGGGGGTGTCAGAGAGAGACATAGATATCCATTCATGGTTAGGCTCTTGATGAGATAAGGTACCATCCATCAAGTCGGAAACATTTTAATTTACGTATTTTTTAAAAATATATTTTATTGATTTTTTTACAGAGAGGAAGGGAGAGGGATAGACAGTTAGAAACATCGATGAGCGAGAAACATCGATCAGCTGCCTCCTGCACGCCCCCTACTGGGAATGTGCCCCAGCCAAGGTACATGCCCTTGACGGGAATCGAACCTGGGACCCTTCAGTCCGCAGGCCGACGCTCTATCCACTGAGCCAAACCGGTTAGGGCTTAATTTACGAATTTTTTTAAGGGCTGCAATTTTCTAGTTGTAAGTTGTGGTCTGTGAAGTCTGCGTTCTGGAAATGCATTTTTAAATGAATATTTTGACTTTAGTAGTCCCTATAACCTAGTTAAATGGACATTGATATTAATATAGAATGTCGCCTGTTAGTTTTCCTTATATTTGGGAAACAAAACAATTTAAAATCAACAATATTTAAAACAGTTATAAGAATAATAACTATTATCAGTTTACTTAAACCCATCACCATTTTTGTTTATTTTTATTATTTTTCCAGTATTTTCATAAATAGAGGTATTCACTTCAGTGTTATAAATCTTTATTTACTTTAAAGATATGACCTGTTTAGAAACCTATAATTTAGAGTAAACCAGACAAAAGGATTATGTTTAAACTATGTATTTAATTGCTTTAGACCAATAAAATATCACCCCTCAGTATTGCCACCCGAAGCCAAAAAACACCACATATACTAAACAGATAAACACATACAGACAATCCATTCTACACAGATGGGAAAAAGAGTTGTACATTGAAAATGACACAGCAGCCCCCAACCGGTTTGGCTCAGTGGATAGAGCGTCGGCCTGCGGACTCAAGGGTCCCAGGTTCGATTCCAGTCAGGGGCATGTACCTTGGTTGCAGGCACATACCCAGTAGGGAGTGTGCAGGAGGCAGCTGATCGATGTTTCTAACTCTCTATGTTTCTAACTCTCTATCCCTCTCCGTTCCTCTCTGTAAAAAATCAATATAATGTATTTTTTAAAAAAGAAAAAGAAAATGACACAGCAATGCTTAAGTAAACAGATACAAATAAACTGAAAGGTCTTCCTTAATATGTCCAAGTGTTCTACACAATAAATTGATTACCTAGTCAATGAAATTTTGACTGTAATTTAAGCAAAAGATATTCAGGAGAGGCAAAATATTTCAAATATAGGAAAGTTGGAAGATTCATTTTTTGACAGTGAAAAACATTTTACAAAGCAAGACCAAGTGTTCGAAGCTACCCATTGTCTTTACTATCAGAGAAGTGTAAACAAGGAGTGCAGAATGCTGGTGAACCTTGAGGCCTGGCAAGGGCCAGAGCTATGCACAGATTGTTTAGTGGAGACAATAGTAGCTCAAGCAATTTCCTGACCAAATAGTCTCAGAGTAAATCTTAATTAATATTTACTGACCTTTAAGATAGTCTGTCTGTTACCAGAATTGCCTGCCTAAGGGCTATGTGTATCCAAAATTGAATAAAAGGTTGGCAAGGCCTGGATACCGGTGGAAGTCCTTCCACTTGCGTTGGACTTTCCACCTGGCCCCCATTATTTCCAAATTATTATTTCTTATCTTGTCTCTGTCATTTGCACGTGGCCCTCCTCCAGATCCCGAACCCTGAACCACACAGGACGTGGCTCACACAAGTAAGCAAGTGGATGTGATCCTGGATTACCACATGTACATACACCAATGGAACGGAGGGGAATACCCTGACATAAAACCTGATGAAGCCTTACCTGCATCAAACCGAGCCTTCTCTGTGCCAGAGGATACAATCCACAGAGGCAAATGCAGCCACCAGAAATGATGTATTAAAAGTGATCTCCACCCTAGCTGGTTTGGCTCAGTGGATAGAGCGTCAGCCTGCGAACTGAAAGGTCCCAGGTTTGATTCCAGTCAAGGGCACATGCCTGGTTTGTGGGCTTGATCCCCAGTGGGGGACTTGCAGGAGGCAGCCAATCCATGATTCTCTCTCATCATGGATGTTTCTCTCTCTCTCCCTCTTCCTTCCTCTCTGAAAACAATAATATATATATATATATATATATATATATATATATATATATATATATATCTCCAACTTTCAGACATTCCTGTGTATTTCCTCCTTAAAATTGATAATGGAATGAAACGCCCTCTGGTAGTGATGTCTGCTTGTGAACATTCTTCTCCATTCCCAATGGTGAAGTTTGGAAGTCAGTGACCAGTGACTCACAGTTAGCTTCAAATATATTATGAAAGCACTTGTGTGTTGGAAACTAACAGTTGAAAATGGTTATGTCAGGACCTAATTCCCCTCCCCTGCCCTACCCCCCAGGCCATGCAGGCAGATATTGGTTATGAGGCTGAAGTAACTCTGTAGGAACTGAGATCTCAGTGAGAGGCTGGAGGAGGGGAGGAGCTTGAACCAAGAACATGACTGCAATTGGAATTCATGTAAGCACTTTCACTAAACAAAGAGTTGCAATGGTCTGTGTGAGGATGAAGAACTAGAAGGTGAAACCACAACTCTCCCTGAGTAGATGGGCAATTTCATACTCACACCAGCAGCCTTTCTTGCTGACTTCCTCATTCTCTACGGAGACCAAGACTCAACATGGCTGAGTTCCAGAGTGTTTCAGAGGGACACGACCTGGGATATGAGACTTGGATGACTAAGATATATGATCATTTAGGACAATAGCATTGCTTAAAAATAAACCTTTGCCGAAACCGGTTTGGCTCAGTGGATAGAGCGTCGACCTGCGGACTGAAGGGTCCCAGGTTCGATTCCGGTCAAGGGCATGTACCTGGGTTGCGGGCACATCCCCAGTAGGAGATGTGCAGGAGGCAGCTGATCGATGTTTCTCTCTCATGGATGTTTCTAACTCTCTATCTCTCTCCCTTCCTCTCTGTAAGAAATCAATAAAATATATTTAAAATAAATAAATAAATAAATAAATAAATATAAACCTTTTAAAGAAAATTGTTATAAACTGCATTACTAAAATAAATGTTGTGTCTAACACTTGAATTAAATTACCTGGAATACAGTTTTTTCACTACACACGTTATTATTTCATCAAGAATTTGAATATAACACTTATTCCAAAATAAACACATCAAAAATAAACATTGCTGATTTACCTCAGAAAAAGTAATTGACTATCCTTCCTTGATAATATTATCCAAAGAAAATTTCAAGAATATGTACAGACAGGGTATTCTATCTCCTTTTATAAGGACCCCACTTCTATCAGAATAGGACCCCACTCTTGTGACCTCATATAACCTTAATGACCTCCCTGAACCCCCTATCTCCAAATACAGACATATTGGGGGTTAGGCCTTCAAAATACCCATTGTGAGGGGACACAATTCAGTCCTTAAGAGCGATTCAAGTTAATTATCTGCTATATAAAACCACCCCAAAACAGATTATCTTAATGCAACAATACTTCAGTATTTCTTATGAGTCTATGGCAGTGATGGCGAACCTTTTGAGCTCGGCGTGTCAACATTTTGAAAAACCCTAACTTAACTCTGGTGCCATGTCACATATAGAAATTTTTTGATATTTGCAACCATAGTAAAACACTTATATTTTTTATATTTATTTTATATATTTAAATGCCATTTAACAAAGAAAAATCAACCCAAAAAATGAGTTCGCGTGTCACCTCTGACACGCGTGTCATAACTTCGCCATCACTGGTCTATGGGTTGGCCAGGTGGTTCTTCTGCTTCATGTGCTATTGGCAAAAGTTTTTTCCCTAGATCAAAACATGATTTCCCAAAACAAAACAAAAAAACACCATTTTCTGACCTTCCAGACTTCCATGTTATTCCTTCACTTGCAGCATCCACTAACAAGTCTCCTTCCAGTCAGTCAGTCCCAAGGCCATGTCACATGCATTACGTTTTTAATAGGGAGCACCTCAATCTCAGGAACTCTTTTCTCTTACAACTAGTCTTTGTTGTGAAATAAAACACCCAAAGTTTAATGGCTTAAATCAACCAAAATTCATCATTGCACGTAATTCCGGGGTGGCTGAGCCCTGTGTGCCTGAGGGAGGCAACCAATTGGTGTCTCTCTCATATCAGTTTCTTTCTCTCTACCCACTATCCCTCCCATTCTCGCTAAGATCAATGGAAATATCCTTGGATAAGGATTTTAAAGAGAAACTTTGTTTATTTATTTATTTATTTATTTATTTATTTTAAAAATATATTTTATTGATTTTGTTACAGAGAGGAAGGGCGAGAGATAGAGAGCCAGAAACATCAATGAGAGAGAAACATCGATCAGCTGCCTCCTGCACATCTCCCACTGGGGATGTGCCCGCAACCCAGGTACATGCCCCTGACCGGAATCAAACCCGGGACCCTTCAGTCCGCAAGCCGACGCTCTATCCACTGAGCCAAACCAGTTTCGGCTGTTTTTTTTAATATTTTATTGATTTAAGAGAGGGGGAAAGAAACATCAATGATGAGAGAGAATCAATGTTCCACTGACTCCTACATGCCCTCTATTGGGGATTGAAGGGGAAAGCCAGGGCATGTGCCCTGACCAGGAATCTAACCTGACCTCCTGGTTGATAGGTCAATGCTCATCCACCAAGCAAGGGAGGCCTGGCCTGCGGGGATCAGGCTGAAACCAGCTCTTCTACATCCCCTGAGGGGTCTCGAATTGTGAGAGAGTGCAGGCCAGATGGAAGGACCCCACCGATGCACAATCGGGGCCTGAGAGAGCCCTCAGGAGGGCTAAAGGGCGTGTCTGGCCCATCTTGTCCAGGCCCGATCGGCCAGACCCCAGCACCAAGCTAATCTACCGGTCAGAGCGTCTGCCCCTTGGTGGTCAATGCACATCATAGCGACCGGTTGAAAGAATGGTCGGACACTTAGCATATATAAGAACATAACCCATTTGACCACTCCCTGACTCACGAATCCATTTCTTGTTTTGTTTTCTATTTCTGAACGACCTGTCATGTATGGGTAACAAACCTGACAAATATATACACTGAAGAAGACACTGGGACATATTTTTAGCTCAAGAATCATTAATTCTGGCCGAAACTGGTTTGGCTCAGTGGATAGAGCGTCGGCCTACGGACTGAGGGGTCCCGGGTTCGATTCCGGTCAAGGGCATGTGCCTTGGTTGAGGGCACGTCCCCAGTGGGAGATGTGCAGGAGGCAGCTGATCGATGTTTCTCTCTCATCGATGTTTCTGGCTCTCTGTCTCTCTCCCTTCCTCTCTGTAAAAAATCAATAAAATATATTTTAAAAAAAAGAATCATTAATTCTGGCGCTAGCAGGTGTCGCTCACTGGATACAGCATTGGCTCGTGGACTGAGAGTCCTGGCTTTGATTCCGTTAAAGGGACATACCTACCTTACAGGCCCTTGCAGGAGGCTACCAATCGATGTGTCTCTCCAACAAAGACATTTCTCTCTGTGTCTGTCCCCCTTCCTTTCACTCTTTCTAAAAATCAATGAAAAATGGCCTCAGGTGAGGATTCACAACAACAAAAAGATTCATTAATTTTGTCCTGGCCAAGGAGTAACTTAGCTGGTGGAACGTCATCCCAATGTGCCAGGATTGCAAGTTCAAGCCCAGATTGGGGCACATCCAGGGGTCACAAATAAATAGCAAGAAAGGAATGTCATTAATTCTGCAACAGTTTGTATGGTGGCACATTCTCTGTAATGTAAGCATAAAAAGAAGTAAAACCATTGATCAAATATCCAATAATTACATATCCCTTTATAACCACAATTTTTACCACGAAATGTGTTAGTGAGCATCAAATGTGACGTATGTTTCATTGAAAAAGATTCCATCTATAGACAAACAGGAGGACATTCTCTGCGTAGTGAGTAGACATGAGTGGGAGTAAGCTGAGTCCTGGGAGCTTTTTTTCTTTTTTTTTTTTTGTCCAAAAGCAATGTATCTTCCAGACTTTCGATCTATCTCAGCATAAGCATTTAATTATTAAAAATAGCCAAACCGGTTTGGCTCAGTGGATAGAGCGTCGGCTTGCGGACTGAAAGGTCCCAGGTTCGAATCCGGTCAAGGGCATGTACCTTGGTTGCGGGCACATCCCCAGTAGGAGGTGTGCAGGAGGCAGCTGGTCGATGTTTCTCTCTCATCAATATTTCTAACTCTCTATACCTCTCCCTTCTTCTCTGTAAAAAAATCAATAAAAAATATTTTTAAAAAGAATAATAATAAAAAAATAATAAAACCTGCCCAGATGACATGGCTCAGTGGTTGAGCATAGGACTATGAACCAGAAGACGGGGTTCCATTCCTGGTCAGGGCACATGCCCCGGTTGAGGGCTCCATCCCAGTATGGGGTATGAAGGAGGCAGGGGATCCATGATTCTCACCATTGATGTTTCAATCTCGCTCACCATCTCCCTTCCTCTCTGCATTCAATAAAATTTTGTTTAAATTTTTAAAAAAGATAAAATAAAATCTTATAAAATACTAGGATAAAATACTTTAAATTTTTTAAAAACTCATATTATTTCTCAGAAAACCAGGAGTCCCTCCATTGGAAATAAGCTTTTAGAAATATCTGTGGTACATACAGATGTGATCAGCTTGATAAAAACTCAACCACCACAATCTTCAGAATTTCCACAGAAAACAGAATAATGAATATTAGGTTATTTCAAGTTTAAAATTATTTTGGGTTTAAATGATGCCACTAAAAACTTGAAAGCTAGATTTCCTGTTTCCTTTTATGTTCAAATAAGGAAATTAACCTCCTTACCACATGTCTCTTCATGAAGCAGTAACATGCAACTTGGCCACAGGTTTTGGTGAGGTGATCATGTTGAGAAGGGGTGTCTATTCACACATGGACTAGAGCCTGCAAGTACGCTCTGGAATATCAGCCAGGTTGGTCAGTAAGGACAGCTTAGGAGCCCCATCTGGATGCCCTGAGAGCTCTACACAAACCAGGAAATAAGAGACTACAAGTGCAGTGATGTATTAATGTACACAAATGTGCAGGAACCTATGGAAAAAACAACCAAAAGAAAACACACACACACACACACACACACACACACACACACCCCAAAACTGATAGAAGAAACACCTTTGCCTGATTTTATAAATGCATCTGAGGTTACAGAATAGAATTACGGCATTTCTGAGTCAAAAGTATTAATAACTGTTAACAAAATGCAAAGTTCAGAGATAGAACTAAGGTTAAAAGAGGGGTTTTAAATGACATAATTAGTGTTAAAATGTATCATGAATGTGATTTTTGAACAGTAAGCATTTATTATTCTCTGTACCTCCTTCTCACAAAAAAACCTTGGTGTTCAGCTAGGGCCCTGCCATGGTCTCGGGTTCCTCTAGAAAGAATGACCAACATAAGGCTACATTCAGGAAAGTGAGACTAAAACCTGTTTAACATGGGCTAATCCCACTCCAATAAAGAAGTTAACGGGATAACACTGAGAAATGCTTAAGGTTTCCAATGAAAATCAGGACAAGAAAAAATCATTCCAATTACAAAGTACACAGATGCCAATTTGTGGTATTCCGAAAATTCATATTCATATTGAAAACTATAAATGTCAGCATGAGAACTTGAATGATAGGCTATCTACTTCATAAAAATAAAGCAAAATATTCACCAAATTCTGACGTCAATCATTGCATTAGTGAATACCAAACAACTGAGCAGAAGCTACAGGAGCTTGAGGGGGTGATGTGGGACAGGAAGAGCTTGATATGCTGTGGTCATAGCAGTACAAAAAGAATGGCAGTGCCCTAGCCAGTTTGGCTCAGTGGATAGAGCGTCGGCCTGCGAACTGAAAGGTCCCAGGTTCGATTCTGGTCAAGGGCACATGCCCAGGTTTTGGGCTCCATCCCCACTAGGGGGCTTGTAGGAGACAGCTGACCCATGATTCTCTCTCATCATGGATGTTTCTATCTCCCCATTCCTTCCTCTCTGAGATCAATAAAAAAATTTTTTTTAAAAAAAAAGAATGGCATCCTAGAAGACAGAGTGAAAAAGCAGAGAGGAACAGGAAATGGGAAATGAAAGTAATAGAATTAATTTTTGTGAGTCCAGCTAGCAGTGGAGCCTGGGAAAGGCGTCCTCTTCCTACATTGTAGAGTTCATGCCAATTCTGAATCCTGGGTACAACAATGTCACTGCTATTGCAATATTCCTCTTCATTATGGAAAACCTATTACACAGACAGCACTGTCTTGAGTGTACTACCATTCACCTAAACATCAAAACCACAAATGGACATGCCCTCATAAAGTTTTCATCTGAACACATTAGCACAGAAAAGGAAGTAACTTTGATGACGTCATTTATAAAACTCAAGAACTATCTTAAAAGATTCATTCAGCCGAAACCGGTTTGGCTCATTGGATAGAGCGTTGGCTTGCGGACTATTCCTCTTAATTATGGAAAACCTATTACACAGACAGCACTGTCTTGAGTGTACTACCATTCACTTAAACATCAAAACCACAAATGCACATGCCCTCATAAAGTTTTCATCTGAACACATTGGCACAGAAAAGGAAGTAACTTTGATGACATCATTTATAAAACTCAAGAACTATCTTAAAAGATTCATTCAATAGTGTACATCTCTAATAGAATAAAATGTGCACCTCACAATGTATCCAATAGTCCATGAAATTGTGCATAAGGGAAGTCCATGTAATATAAAACAGCTCACAGATCTCTAAGGCAGAAACAATCAACCCCATGATTTCACTCATACACCAGGAATAACATATAGCAGTACCAAGTGATATGGGAACAGAATCACATTAATATTTCCTTTTCCAAATACTTGAAATCATTTCAATTTTAAATATGTAACACTCTAATTGTACATATGGAAACATCAATTCTTTTGATATATTCAAGTATAGAAATATTACCTAATTATATTTAAAGTTGGGAGTACACTGTGTGATAAACTTTCTGATTTAGAGCAATACCTGAAAGGCATTTTGGCTACGTATATAGTGTGCATTCAGTGATACTTTAAAATTCATAATCAATTACATACTTGGGTGAAGTTTTTACATTTTAAAGTCACTTTAAGGAATAAATTCCTTGGACTTTTGTAAACTATATATTTTGAACAAAAGTCCTCTCTCCTATATCATGAATGTAGAATTCCTACTAATTACAATCCCTAATATTGACTGAGGCAGTAGGTCCAACTATATGATTTCCCACATTCTTCAGTTTTAAGGTTTCCTGCTAGAATGAATACCAATGTGAGGAATAAGCTATGGATGCTGATTAAAGATTTTAGGACAATGTTTTACATTTGTATTGATTCTCTCCAGTATGAATGCTGATGTCGGGTAAGGTTTGCATACTGAGTAAACTTTGTCACATTCTTTATATCTGTTGAGCTTCTATCCAGTAATAATTATCAGATGTTGTATGACATATAAACGTAGACCCTTTGACATATACCTCATAATTTGTAAGACCTTATTTTATCACTCTCAATGATAAATCATGGTTAAATCTTTGGATGAAAACTTTGTACTATTGCTCTTTCTCTTTAGAATGATTCCTAAAATGTTGAGTAGGTTAGACCTCAGGTTAAAGGCTTTCTCAAACTTTTTAGTGTAAGGATTCCCTCCACTATAGAAATTTCTGTTATTCGGTACATGTTGAGCTGTGGGTAAAAGATCTTGCACATGCTCTACGTTTTTTGTTTTTTTTTTAAAAAAAAAATATATTTTATTGATTTTTTAGAGAGGAAGGGAGAGGGAGAGTTAGAAACATCGATGAGAGAGAAACATTGATCAGCTGCCTCCTGCACACTCGCCACTGGGGACGTGGCCGCAACCAAGGTACATGCCCTTGACCTGAATCAAACCTGGGACCCTTGAGTCTGCAGGCCGACGCTCTATCCACTGAGCCAAACCGGTCAGGGCTGCTCTACGTTTTCAAGGACTCTCTTTAGTATGAAGTCTCTCAGGTACAGTAAGACATGAATGGCTTTTAAAGGCTTTTCTACATTTTTCACATTCATAAGGCTTCTTTCCAGTATGAGTTCTGTGATGTTCAGTAACTTCTCAGAGCTGGTAAAGGACTTACAACAATCCTCACATCTTCTCTCAAGTACGAACTCTGCTGTGCAGTAAGGCTGGAACACGGATGAGAGACTGTGTTATATTTTCTATATTTATAAGGCTTCTCTCCAGAATGAACTCTCTGATGCTTACCAAGGCTTGAGGAGCTGCCAAAGGATTTGCCACATTCTCTACAATTACCTGGTATAAGGTTTCTCTCCAGTGTGAACTCTCTGATGATTAATAAGGGATGAGGACTTGCTAAAGGCTTTGCCACATTCTCTACATTTGTAAGGATTCTCTCCAGTGTGAACTCTCTGATGATATCCAAGGTTTGAGGGATGGCTAAAGGCTTTGCCACATTCTCTACATGTGTAAGGCTTTACTCCAGTGTGAATTCTCTGATGTGCAGTAAGGTTTGAGGAGCTCCTAAAGGGTTTACCACATTCTCTACATTTGTAAGGTTTCTCTCCAGTGTGAATTCTCTGATGAATCGTAAGGGCTGAGGTCTGGTTAAAGGCTTTGCCACATTCTGTACACTTATAAGGCTTCTCTCCAGTATGAACTCTCTGATGTTTATTAAGGTTTGCGGACTCCCTGAATGCTTTGCCACATTCTGTACATTTATAAGGCTTCTCTCCAGTATGAATACGGTTATGTTTAATAAGATTTGTACGGCTGATAAAGGCTTTGCCACATTCTCTACATTTATGAGGCTTCTTTTCAGTGTGAATTCTCTGATGGGTAGTAAGGTATGAGGACCTGCTAAAGAATTTGCCACATTCTCTACATCTGTAAGGTTTCTCTCCAGTGTGAATTCTCTGATGAAGCAGAAGAGTTGAGGACTGGGTAAAGGCTTTGCCACATTCTGTACATTTGTAAGGCTTCTGTCCAGTATGAATACTCTGATGATGATTACGGGAGGAGGACTGGTTAAAGGCTTTGCCACATTCTCTGCATTTGTAAGGTTTCTCTCCAGTGTGAATTCTCTGATGAACAATAAGTTTTGAGGGTTGGCTAAAGGCTTTGCCACATTCTGAACATTTGTAAGGCTTTTGTTCTATAAGATTTCTATGACGTTGAGTATGTTTTGAGGACTGACTAAAGTCTTTTCCATTTTCCCAGAGTTTGTCAAGTTTTGCCCTAGCATGAATTCTTCCCTCATGTACAGTAAGAGTTAAATGACATTTAAAGGCTTTGCCACATGCTTTACATTTGTAAGGCTTGTCTCCAGTCTGAATTCTTTCATTTAGAGTACAACCTGAAGGCCAATTGGATGTTTGAATAGAATTTTTACATGTATAATGTTTTTCTCCACTATGGATTTCTTTCATTCTATTTAGGCTGATTATTTGACTGATGATTCTACCACATGAATTACCTGGGTAAGCCTGCTCCCTAGCCTGAATATTCACTTGTTCAGTGTAATTTGAAGATTCCTGAAAAGATTTGACACATCTACTTCCTTTGTGTGTCTTTTCCACAATATCAAATAATTGACCCATATGATGATTGGACATTTGGTCAAAGACTTTTCCACTTTTATAATGGTCCTCTGAAAAATCAATTCTCCGTTGATTATTAAGATATGACTCTTGCTTAAAGTTTTTCCAATGTTCGTTCCATTGATAACTTGCATCTTCATTATATTGACTCTGCTGGTAATGGGAGATAGAAAGGCCTTTAGTGACAGTTACAAGTTCAAGAAACATGTACACTTGTTGCCTAAGAACCATTTTGTGATACTCATTAAACTATGAAAGTCGTTTAAAACAGCACTGTAAATTTACTGAAATTATAGACAAAACATAAAAATAAAATTGTTTGAGGAAGAATAATGAATCCTTGTTTAAAACATTGCCAAATTGCCCTATCTGGTTTGGCTCAGTGGATACAACATCGGCCTGCGGACTGAGGGGTCCCAGGTTCAATTCCGGTCAAGGGCATGTACTTTGGTTAGGGGCGCATACCCAGTTGCGGGTGTGCAGGAGGCAGCTGATCGATGTTTCTCTCTCTCAATATTTCTAACTCTCTATCACTCTCCCTTCCTCTCCTTAAAAAATCAATAAAAAATATTTTAAAAAAAACATTGCCAAATTGTCCAGCCAGCAGGGCTCAGTAGTTGAGCATTGACATATGAAACAGATCATGGTTCAATTTTCCATGAGGGCACATGCCCGGGTTTCAGGTTAGGTCCAAAAAGAGGCATGTAGGAGGCACCAATCAATGATTTTCTCTCATTATTTTTTTAAATAAGTTTTTATTGATTTCAGAGAGGAAGGAAGAGGAAGAGATACAGAAACATCAACAAGGAGAGAGAAACATTGATTTGATGCCTCCTGCATGTCCCCTACTGAGGACTGAGCCCGTAACCCAGGCATATGTGCTTGACTTGAATAGAACTTGAGACCTTTCAGTCCACAGGCCAACACTCTATCCACTGAACCAAACCAGCTAGGGCTGTCTCTCATAATTGATATTTCTCTCTCTCCCTCTCCTTTCCTTTCTGAAATCAATAAAAATATATATATTTCAAAGTAGTAAGATTGTCAAATTGAGCAGTTTTTAATTTTATAGGAACATTATAAATATCTAAATTTTATAAATGAATGAAAGTTTAATCCCACCCTACATTTTAAACAATTCTAATCATTATTTACACCACAGACTGTGTTAGCTCCTAGTTTTCCAGATTTCCTTTCTAAGGATACATAACAGCAAAAAGCTGTTTCAACTATCAGGTGCGGAAACACACTGATCTGTCAATGTAACTGACTTTAAAGTGGGAAGTTTCCCAAATGCATAGTACACTTGACCTCTTTAGTTAACAAGAACTGTATTATGAATAACCGTTCCAGGTAAGTTCAGTTTATACTAACATTCTCTTCTCATCACATTCTTTGTCAAATTCCTAGGCTTTCATTAAGTGTACATTGTCAAAACCACACCTTTTATATCTTACCAGAATAATTTCAGAGAATAAATCTTGAATTCCAGGCTTTAGGAAAAAGGCCTGGTCATCTTCAGATGACATAGCTGAAAGAAAACGAATTTTTAGTTTTGTGGTTTTTTAAAAATATATTTTATTGATTTTTTACAGAGAGGATGGGAGAGGGATAGAGAGTTAGAAACATGGATGAGAGAGAAACATCGATCAGCTGCCTCCTGCACACCCCCTACTGGGGATGTGCCCGCAACCAAGGTACATGCCCTTGACCGGAATCGAACCTGGGACCCCCCCAGTCTGCAGGCCGAAGCTCTATCCACTGAGCCAAACCGGTCAGGGCAAATTTTTAGTTTTGACAATCAGATGAGTGCACTTTGAAATTACCAGCAAGTATAGACCAAATGACATTTTTGAGTACTCCAAGAGCCAGTGAAGGATTCAAAGAAAGCTCAAGATAGGTACAATGAGGAAAAGTCAAGATAGGTACAATGAGGAAAAGTCCCATCAAACAGGAACAAAGAATTGCTTACATTTGCCAATGATACCTGCATTATCAAAACACTCCCACCTCCCAGTTTCTGAGAGAGAGAGAGAGAGATATGAGGGAAGTACATGTTCAACGATCTATGAGGGAAGTACATGTTCAACGATCTCCTTGTTTAGAAGCATCTTGCATAACAAGTGTCTGTTGTGAATGATACAGAGTGCGAACAGAATGGCGGTACACGGTGAGTGCCCTGTAGCGGCTGCTACAAATAAAAAATCAGAAATTGTTCGAGCACCACAAAGACTGTGGTACTGAAGATGTATATAAAGCCTGGAAAGATACCGTGGGCCTGAGAAAGAAACAGAGAACATTTCTAACTGGGAAATGAAACAAACAACTGAACCAAGAATACAGATCCTGAAAAGAGTGTTGACTGTGTGGGAAGCCGCCTATTGTCTTCACTAGCAGAGAGGTGTGCACAAGGAGCCTGAAATGCTGGTGACCCTTAAGCCCTGGCTAAGGTCAGAGCTATGCACCAACTGTTTTGTTGAGACAATGGTAGCTGAAGTAACTTCCAGACCAGATAGTCATGTAAATCCTTACTGATAAGATAGTCTATCTGTTACTGGAAATTGCCTGCCTAAGGGCTACAGGAGTATCCCAAACTGAATAGAAGGATGGCAAGTCCTGAGCACAAGTGGAGTCCTCCCACTAGAGTTGGGGTCCGGCCTTGCCCCCCATTTCCAAATATATTTCCTGTCTCGTCTCTGTCATTTTCA
>NW_005871413.1:1089589-1122698 GCF_000147115.1 Myotis lucifugus
CAGACGTGGATCATTCACAGACCCAAAGTACACTTTGTCCACAGACGGTTATTATTGTTTCCTCCTATAGAAAGCATACTCAAAAGCCTGCTTATTTACAATTCCTGAATCTCAACAAAAGATATCAAGTCATGCAAAGAAACAGAAAAGGGGCCCATCAGAAACACAAAATAAATGTAATCAAAGGGGCAATACATTAATGGAAATATACTAATTCCCTGAAGAAAAATGCAAAATGTGTATCTTAAAACCAAAACCTAGAAAAAAAAGACAACTATATAAAATCACCGAAATATTATAACCAAAATAAAAATACAATGAGAAAGAAAGTATTTTACAAACACCACACGGAAATGGGAAATTGAAAAACATAATACCCAAATTAAAAAGTACTGTAGAGCCCTAACCAGTTTGGCTCAGTGGATAGAGCATCGGCTGTGGACTGAAAGGTCCCAGGTTCGATTCCAGTCAAGGGCATGTACCTTGATTGTGGGCACATCCCCATTAGGAGGTGTGCAGGAGGCAGCTGATCGATGTTTCTAACTCTCTATTCCTCTACCTTCCTCTCTATAAAAAATCAATAAAATAAAAGAAATTTAAATAAAAAGTACAGTGGAATCATCAATGAAAGACGTTATCAACTTGAAAAATCAAAGAATCAGCCTGGCAGGAGTAGCTCAGTGATTGAGCTTCGACCTATGAACCAAGAGGTCACGGTTTGGTTCCAGGTCCGGGCCCAGGCCTGGTTAAAAGCTCAATCCCCAATCGTCCAGGATGCAGCTGATCGAGGATTCTCTCTCTTCATTGATGTTTCTATCTCTCCCCGTCCTTTCCTCTCTGAAATCAATAAAGACTATTTAAAAAATAAAAATAAAAAAAATTAAAGAATTTGTACATAATTCATTAAAAATTTTGATTCAGGGAAGCTAGCAAATATGTGAAAATATGAAGGGAACCCAAGGGACTCCTAAGACACTAACAAATCAACCTACAAGGGGACTCCATAAAGACAGAATAGTGAAAAGGATTGGGCAGCTTATACAAAAAAATTAACACTTGAAGATCAGGACAACTGGCGAAAGAGACATTGAAATACAAGCAGCTCACTGAATACTAAGTAGAATACAATATAAATATGAGAACAGATTAAAAAAAAAAACAATAAAAATATCATGAATCCCAGAATACAATAGTAAAAGCATATGAAAAAATAACTTCTAAAAAAATATTTTAAAAATAAATAAAAGGAATGAAATCTTAAATCTCTGCTATAAGACATACAACTAAAAGAATATGTGATATCAATAACTTTAGTGGGTACAGGGGAAGAGATGGCAAGTAGCACAGTTTTGTATGCAATTGGCATACTGAGTTTAAAGTATATGGTAATAGCCTTAAAATATTTTAAGTAGCTCTAGCGAGTTTGGTGCAGTGGATAGAGCATCGGCCTACGGACTGAAAGGTCCCAGGTTCGATTCCAGCCAAGGCCACATGCCCGGGCTGTGGGCTTGGTCCCCAGTAGGGGCCATGCAGAAGGCAGCCAATCAATGACACTCTCATCACTGATGTTTCTATCTCTTCCTCCCTCTCCCCTTCTCTCTTAAATCAATAAAGAAATATATTTTAAAAAATATTTTAAGTAGCTCCCATGGTCACAACAAAAATAGAAAATACTGTAATAAAATGATCTCTGTCAAGGGGTGACAGAATTGTGTATTGCAAATCACATTTCTAAAAATGTATGTAGCCCTAACCGGTTTGGCTCAATGGATAATGTTTCGGCCTTCGGACTTAAAGGTCCCAGGTTCGATCCCAGTCAAGGGCATGTACCTTAGTTGCGGGCACATCCCCAGTAGGAGGTGTGCTGGAGGCAGCTGATCGATGTTTCTCTCTCATCGGTGTTTCTAACTCTCTATCCCTCTCCCTCTCTGTAAAAAAATTAATAAAAAATATTAAAAATATATATATATATGTAAATCCAATGAATTTCTCAAAACATGGTATATAAAGCCAACCCTCAAAGTTAACTGTGTTCCTGTACCGTACCAGAAATTAGTACAAAATAACAAATTAAGTGTGTAATTACATGAATAACAGCAAAAAGAGAAATGAAATAATTAATAGTTTATTTCATGTAGAAGGTGCATGATTTGTATACTATAAAGTATAAAATACTGCTGGCTGCCATCCTACTTCTAGGTATATATCGAAAACTATTCACGGAGGATCTGCAAGAGACATTTACACACCTGCATCCGTTACAATGTTATTCAGAAGAGCCTACATTTGATGGAAGCAACTCAAATGTCCATGGATAGTTGAATGAATGAATAAAAGTTACTGTATATATGTGATGCAATATTATCTTGCTAAAAAATAAAAAGAGGTATTATTACCTGATACCACAAAGAGAAACATTGATGACACTTTTTCACTGAGGTACACAAGTCACAACGAGCCAGATACTACAGGATTTCCCTCAGGTGAGTAATCTAATGTAGTCCACGTTATTAAAAAAAAAAAAAAGGTAGTTACAAGTAAGCCTTCCTTTTAAAGCAAATGAGAAAGTAGTGGTTTAATACATAACGAGAGATTTCTGCAAGATGGAAGTTTTGAGAGATCAGATATACAACACAGAGTGTAAGAATCTATCCTAGAAAGCAGAAGCCCCCTAAAGATATCCTATACAATAAAAAGCCTAATATGCTAAGTGTCTGGTCGACCAGTTGGCCGTTCAACCAATCAAAGCGTACTAGCCGTAACCGGTTTGGCTCAGTGGATAGAGCGTTGGCCTGCGGACTCAAGGGTCTCGGGTTCGATTCCGGTCAAGGGCATGTACCTTGGTTGCGGGCACATCCCCAGTGGGGAGTGTGCAGGAGGCAGCTGATCGATGTTTCTCTCTCATCGATGTTTCTAACTCTCTATCCCTCTTCCTTCCTCTCTGTAAAAAAAATCAATAAAATACATTAAATAAAAAACAAAAAAAACCCAAAGCATACTATGTTAATGATAATGCTAAGGCAGTTCAACTGCTTGCTATGACATGCATTGACCACCAGGGGGCAGACACTCTGACCAGTAGGTTACCTTGCTGCTGCGGTCCAGCTGAACAGGACTGAGCAAGAGGGGCAGACACACCCTGGAGCACTCCTGCAGTCCCTCCCGGCTAGTCAACCTCTCACGTCTTTCACTGGCCCCGTTCATTCCCCAGTTGGGTCCCTAGGCGGGCCTGTGCCATCTTGCAATACGGGATCTCTTGGGGGATGTCAGAGAGCCGGTTTCGGCCTAATCATGCAAGACAGGACAAGGGACCCCACTGTTGCACAAATTCGTGTACCGGGCCTCTAGTTAAAATAATAAAAGGAACAAAACCCCTGAATAGGAATTCAGGAAAGAACTCATCCGCACCCACAGAGGCCAGGTTGCTGTAGTTCTCCAACATCACATCCAGGTACAATTTCCGCTGATCTGGGTCCAGGCATTCCCACTCCTCCTGAGAGAAATCTATGGCCACATCCCTGAAGGTCAGCAGTCCCTGAAAGAAAAGATTCATTTACCAAGAGGTCACCAGAAGAGTCCTTAATGTCATTCAATATGAAAACAGTGTTAGAAGAGGTTTGGACCTAGGGGTGTATCTTGAATCATCCAATAAGATCACTTTGCCCTCGTGACATTGTCTAATGTGTTTTCGAACACTTACAAATGAGGATGACACATGTCCAACAATCCATGGTACAGATTTTGCTTTTCAGGAAAATAAAGTTAAAATTAAGGCGTGGACACAGGTATATGGATTTCTGAGTGCTGTGTTTGCATCCTTAAGGGTCAGTAGTATATATTTCTCAGCAGGAAATGTCAAGATGAGTCTGAAATATAAGCACTTCAAGTGTAACACAAAAAACGACTGCAGTTTTCTGAAAATACAGATGCGGATCCACATTTTGAGATGGGGCCTCTGTTTCCACTTGGGTTACAAGCTCACTTTTTACTTGTGATACCAATGTTACCGGATCACGTGCCATATGTCTGGATACACGAAAAATGAAAACACAGGAAAAATTAATATATATAACTTTGATCTCAAGGGGTCTGTTAAAGGAATTTACAGTTCTCATGGAATAGAACATATAGAAGCCACAATCCTATTTGAAAACTTACTATGGGTAATCTTAGAACAAGATCATCTGCCTGGTCCAGTGGGTGTGCCTCAGTGGTTGAGCATTGACCCATTAGCCAAGAGGTCACTGGTCAGGACACATGCCCAGGTTGCCAGATTGATCCCAATGTGGGGTGTGCAGAATGCAGCCAATCAATGATATCCTCATCATTCATGTTACTATCCTCCACTCTCTCTCTCTTCCTTTTAGCAATCAATAAAAATATACTTCAAGAACAAGAGACGGATGCCCTGACCAGTTTGGCTCAGTGGATAGAGCATCGGCCTGTAGACTGAAGGGTCCCGGGTTCGATTCCGGTCAAGGGCATGTGCCTGGGTTGCGGGCACATCCCCGGTGGGAGATGTGCAGGAGGCAGCTGATCGATGTTTCTCTCTCATCGATGTTTCTGACTCTCTATCTCTCTCTCTTCCTCTCTGTAAAAAATCAATAAAATATATTTAAAAAAAAAAAAAAGAACAAGAGAGGGAAATATAGCAACTGCTGACATTGACTATCACCAGAAAATAGGAAAGAAATAAGGAAAGGAAAACAACCTAGCAAGGCAAAACATCAACAGTAGAGAAATAAATCCAAAGATATTAGTTTAAAAGCAAATACAGTCTCTGACCCAGGACACATCTCTTACCTGAGAAGCAGCCATCTGGTCCCAGCTACTGATCCTGGTCCTGGGAAGTTTTCTCAGGTGACAATATGTTGAGGAGTCACAGAATGTGCCTTCAAAGGCATCTGCACAGCCTGTTAATCAGCTCACCTCACACCCACAATGAGAAGAACCTGGAAATGAGGAAAAGGCCACCCCATCCTGCATTTGTCACAGGAGAGACTCAGAAACATTGAGCTCCTACATGTGAGGTGTTTTGATTTGTCTTCATGTGTCTGTCCTTCCAAAGACTTCCACAAACTCCTATAGCAACCAGAGCATGTGCTGATTTCCTGAAACACCAAACACAACAGAGCACCCCTAACATCCCCCCAAAAAAGCCTACACCGAGGCCCACGCTATGCCATCTTTAACCAGTTCACGCCTGAGGCCTGTGAGGCTCTCCTAGAGCTGATTTCAGTAGCGCTGGGTAACACATCAAACCCAGCACGCCCGAGACCTCTGGGTAGTGTGATCTGTCACAGCACAGCTGCTCTGAGTCCATATATTCTTCTGAATTCTGCTGGATGACGCCATGTGTCAGAGTAGGATCCATTTCTCCAGGGTTGCTTACTCCTAAATCCTGCCCGTAGTGCTAAATGTGAGAGCAAGTTCCACCTTGAACCCTGCTCGCTGCACCAACTGTTGGGAACTTAGTCTAAGTTCCTCCTTTACTCTCAGCTCAACTACCCCAACTGTGGGGTTGGAGCCCCTCTGCCAGGGGCTGGACCTTCTTGAACACCAACCAGCAGAAGGAGAAGCCATGAGAAGATGTGGGTATATAAGAGAGTCTTTATTATAGAGCTAATCTGGGGATGGGCCCGCAACCAAGGCACATGCCCTTGACCAGAATCAAACCTGGGACACTTCAGTCTGCAGGCTGATGCTCTATCCACGCATCAAGGTGGTATTGCAGTACCTCTGGAATGGTGCAAGAAGAAAAACAAAGAAAGAAACAAACAAAAACACCCACAAAAACAATTAGGGTGGTGATTTTTTTTTTAAATGTAATGATATCTAGGTTTAAAAGATGTGAAAATGTGGAGACTACCTTATATTAAGAAAAGAATGGCCCAAACCGGTTTGGCTCAGTGGATAGAGCGTCGGCCTGTGGACTGAGGGGTCCCGCGTTCGATTCCGGTCAAGGGCATGTGCCTGGGTTTCGGGTACATCCCCAGTGGGAGGTGTGCAGGAGGCGGCTGATCGATGTTTCTCTCTCATCGATGTTTCTGGCTCTCTATCTCTCTCCCTTCCTCTCTGTGAAAAATCAATAAAATATATTAAAAAAAAAAAAAGAATGATAAGAGCTGCTTGTGAGATGTCACCAATGCTTATTTCAGCAGTTAATGACTATTAACATGAATAAAATCTCAGAAATCCATGGGAGAGAAGAAAAGATTGATCCTTCTATTCCTTATAAAGCATCCTGTGGGGGCAGATCAGTCATTCCTTGTCCCAGGTCACCTCCTTCTTGCCATCCCAGCAAATGACAAGGGGCCCCTCAGGAACATACCAGTCTCTCCCTCTGTGTGAATAAGGTTTGCAAATGGAAGCAAATAAGTATACATTTGGCAAACTTCATAAACTGGAGATTTATAATTCTCAGTCAAATCTGCTTCAATAACTCAGTTGTTAAATTAACCATATCAACACCCCAGCCGAAATACCACAACTTAACCATCCACACACCATCAGCTCCCTCTGATTCAAATTAGGGTTCCCCTCCTCCCACTACTATGTATTTCTGTCTATGGATCTGTCTCTGTCTCCCCCCCACACCCCTATGGGCCCCTCTCTGTGGACCCCTCGCTGCCCTTTCTCCCGCCCACGTGTCTGTCTCTCACTCCCTCTCCTGACCCCCCAGCCTGGGCCCCCGCCCCCCGCAGTCACCGCGCCCACAAAGCCCCTCCCTGCGGGCAGGTCGCCTCTTCAGGGGACACCGCGTCCTCCCCGAGCCCCCCCATGGACACTGTGCTCCCCGGGCACGCAGACCCCTTATTAAATGGGGGTGGGCCTAGGAGGGGGATGCAGACCCCCAGGCCGGGAGCCATCCGGGCTCTTTGGGCGGAAAGCGCCGGGCGGGGGAGGGGCGCAAAGGGCGGGGACCCCCTGACCTAGACTCTCAGCCCCGCGGGGAGGACCGGCGGCCCCGGGAACGGTTTTCAGCAGGAAAACCGCGCGGCAGGCGGTGGCCACAGCCACAGGCGGAGAGACCCCGGGCCGGGGCCTCCGTTTCCTCCCAAAGGCACGTGGCGCCCGCACCGCGCAGCCTCCCGGGACGCGGACTCACCGCTGAGAGAGGCTCCGGGGCGGGGACCCCAACAAGGACTTCAGCGCCGGCAGCGCCCTCAGCCTTCCCTGCGGGGAGGGGGACGGGGAGCGTCAGCTTTAAAGACAAACACCCTCCTCAGGGGAACCGCCACCTTCCCCTCCACGGCCGCTTCCGCGTCTGCAAGGAACTGCGCATGCGCCTCCCTGCGGGGTGGGCGGGGCCAGAGCCTGAGCTGAGCGGCTCCGCGATGGGGGCGGGGCCGAGCCCGGCGGCCAGGCCTGTGCAGGGACAGAGGGAGGGAGGGCGGGGCAGGAGCGAGGGGGCAGCCCCGGTCCCCGCACCTCCT
This sequence comes from Myotis lucifugus, assembly GCF_000147115.1. Lineage (NCBI taxonomy): Eukaryota > Metazoa > Chordata > Mammalia > Chiroptera > Vespertilionidae > Myotis > Myotis lucifugus. The sequence continues at coordinate 1,097,026 of NW_005871413.1, forward strand.
CCCACAGGGACAGCCCTTCCTGGGGGAGTTTCCCACGTCATTGTCAGGGTTTTGGCTGGTGACGCGGCTGCAAAAGGATTCACAAGGGAGAGAAGAGACAGGAGCAGAGAGAGGGCGTTTATTTTACTTCTTTAAAGGGAGGAAAGGGCCAGGTGCCCGATGATGGCACAAGGCACCCCAGATAGAGGGGCTGTTCCTTTATTAGGGTGCTAGCGAGTAAATGGCAGCTGTGGCAAAAGCATAAAGAGGGAGGAGGAACCTGGAATTCACACAGAAGTTTCCCAGATCCCAGAGGCTGTGCTTAGAGCTATGGCTGGTCTGCCCTTCAGCTGCAGGTGTCCCAGGGAGGGGTCTTTCCCGGGATCTTCACAAGCCGGGAACACATTCTCACAGTGAAGTTACAGAGAATTTGAAAGGCGGGCAGATTGGGTTTTGTTGGAAGCTATCCATTGTCTTCACTATCAGAGAAGTGTAAAAAAGGAGCCCTAAATGCTGGTGAACATTGAGCCCTGGCAAGGGCCAGAGCTAGGCACTGATGGGTTAGTTGAGACAATGGTAGCTCAGCAATTTCCTGACCAAATAGTCTGAGAGTAAATCTTTATTTATATTACTGACCTTTAAGATAGCCCGTCTTAAAGTTACCGGAATTGCCTGCCTAAGGGCTATATGTTTATCCAAAATTGAATAAAAGTTTGGCAACACCTGGGCACCAGTGGGAGTCCTTCCCCTTGAGTTGGACTTTCGCCTGGCCCCCAATATTTCCAAATTATTATTTCTTGTCTCATCTCTGCCATTTGCCCGTGGCCCTTCTCCAGATCCCAAACCCTGAACCACGCGGGACATGGTGTCACCCAGGGGTAGAAATCAGAAACTTTCTGCCTCTAATTTTCCTGGAGTCCTTAAACCCTCAGTGATGGGGGGGCAGCCTGCTCTCTCAGCCCCTCCCTGTCTCCCCATCTGAAGGGAGAGGCAGCTTGAGTTAGGGAAGCAGGAGGGTGGGGGTGTCAGAGACAGACCCAGATATCCATTCATGGTTAGGCACCTGATGAGATAGTCCCATCCAACACCGTGGGAAACAGATTTCAATTCAAGTATTTTTCAAGGGATAAACTTTTTTAGTTGTAAGTTTTGGTCTTTGAAGTCTTTGTGTTTGGGAAGGCATTCTTGAATTAAATTACCTTGAATACTGTTTTTTCACTACGCACCTGTTATTATTTCATCAAGCGTTTGAATATAACACTTACTCCAAAATAAACACATGAAAAATAAACATTGCTGATTTACCTCAGAAAAAGACATGGAGTCCTAACTGGTTTGGCTCAGCGGATAGAACGTCAGCCTGTGGACTGAAAGGCCCCAGGTTCAATTCCGGCCAAGGGCATGTACCTTGGTTGCGGGCACATCCCCAGTAGGAGTTGTGCAAGAGGCAGCTGATCAATGTTTCTCTCTCATAGATATTTCTAACTCTCTATCCCTTCTCCCTTCCTCTCTGTAAAAAATCAATAAAATATATATTTTTTTAAGAAGACATTGAACGATCCTTCCTTGATAATGTCATCCAAGTAAAATTTTAAAGAATATGTACAGAAGGTGAAGGGGAGAAAAAAAAAGAGGAGACATATATAATACTCTTTGTAATACTTTAAGCAATAAAACAATTTTTTAAAAAAGAATATGTACAGAAAGGTTATTCTATCTCCTTTTATAAGGACTCCACTTCTATCAGAATAGGACCCCACGCTTGTGACCTCATATAACCTTAATGACCTCCCTAAACCCCCAATCTCCAAATACAGACATATTGGGGGTTAGGCCTTCAAAATATCCATTGTGAGGGGACAAAATTCAGTCCTTAAGAGCGAGTCAAGTTCATTATGTGTTATATAAAACCACCCCAAAATGGATTCTCTAAATGCAACAATACTTCAGTATTGCTTAGAATCATGGGTTGGTCAGGTAGTTGTTCTGCTTCATGTGCTATTAGCAAAAGTTTTGTCACCTTTTTCACTAGATCAAAACATGATTTCCCCAAACAAAAAAAACACCATTTCCCGTCCTTCCAGACTTCCATCCTAATTCCTTCACTTGCAGCGTCCACTAACAGTCTCCTTTCAGCCTGTATCCACTAGCCCCGTGGTCGGCAAACTGTGGCTCTCGAGCCACATGAGGCTTTTTGGCCCCTTGAGTGTGGCTCTTCCTAAGCCTTAGGAGTACCCTCATTTAGTTATTAACAATGTACCTACCTATATAGTTTAAATTTTAAAAATTTGGCTCTCAAAAGAAATTTCAATCGTCGTACTGTTGATATTTGGCTCTGTTGACTAATGAGTTTGCCGACCACTGCACTAGCCAGTCCCAGGACCATGTCACACGCATTAGGTTTTTATTACTGAGCACCTCAATCTCAGGAACTCTTTTCTCTTACAACTAGTCTTTGTTGTGAAATAAAACACCCCAAGTTCAGTGGCTTAAATTAAGCAAAATTCTTCATTGCACGTAATTCCGGGGTGGCTGAGCCTTTCTTTGGTGCTTTCACTTAGGCCAGGGGTCCTCAAACTATGGCCCAACATTTATCCGGCCCACCAGGTGTTTTTGCCACAGCTGCCTGTTGCTTAGCAGCCGACTGTCCTGGGCCCAGAGTGCGCATGTGTGGAATGCACGCTGCTCTCTCTGACTCCCCTCCTTCTCTCTGTCTCTCGACTCCTCCTCTCAGTCTCGGTTGTGATCAGAGGAGTCACGAGCTTGCCTGTGCAGAGCCTGCTGCTGCATTTTTTTTTTTGAAGTTAGGAGGTCTATTTTTTTTTTTTTTTTGCAGTTAGTAGGGCCTTTTTTTGAAGTTAGGAGAGCCTTTTTTTTGAATTTTTTTTTTAATATATTTTATTGATTTTTTACAGAGAGGAAGGGAGAGGGATAGAGTTAGGAACATCGATGAGAGAGAAACATCGATCAGCTGCTTCCTGCACAGCCCAAACTGGGGATGTGCCCACAACCAAGGTACATGCCCTTGGCCGGAATTGAACCTGGGACCTTTCAGTCCGCAGGCCAACGCTCTATCCACTGAGCCAAACCAGTTAGGGAGAAGTTTTGTTTTTTTTACTTCAAAATAAGGTATGTGCAGTGTGCATAGGAATTTGTTCATAGTTTTTTTTTAAACTATAGTCCAGCCCTCCAACAGTCAGAGGGACAGTGAACTGGCCTCCTGTTTAAAAAGTTTGAGGACCCCTTACTTGGGCTAATAGATGCAGGTGCCTCCAGCTGGCAGGGCAGCTCTCTGGGGCCTCAGGAAGCTGGAAAATACCTTGCTTTGAAGATATTTTTTAAGACTTTTTAAAACTGAATGCCTTAGAGAGGAAGGCAGAGATGGAGAGAAACATCCAGGTGCAAGACAAACATCCATTGGTTGCCTCCCTAACATGTCCTGATATTTGGAATCACACCCTCAATTCAGGCATTTGTGGGACCAGGAATCAAACCTGCAACCTTTTGGTGGAGGGCACTACAGGCAACCAAATGAGCCAAATGGGACAGGGTTAGAAAGACCTTTGAGATAAACTTCCTTACATGGTGACATATTTGTCAGTCATATCTCATTTAATGTACCTTCAAATTTATTATATTTCCCTTCAAAGAGAATCTACAGCTCAGCAGGTGTGGCTCAGTGGGTTAGAGTGTCGTCCCTCCCACCAGAAGGTCTCAGATTTGATTCCCAGTCAGGTCTGGTAACTGGGTGGAAGGTTTGGTCTCCAGCCTGCCCTGTGTGCCTGAGGGAGGCAACCAATTGATGTGTCTCTCTCATATCAATGTTTCTGTCTCTCTACCCACTATCCCTCCCACTCTCTCTAAGATCAATGGAAAAAATATCCTTAGATAAGGATTTTAAAGAGAGAGAGACTACATTTATTTTTTGAATATTTTATTGATTTCAGAGAGGTAGGGGGAAACATCAATGATGAAAGAGAATCAATGTTCCAGACTCCTGCATACCCCCTGTTGGAACTGAAGGGGAAACCCAGGCATGTGTCCTGACCAGGAATCTAACCTGACCTCCTGGTTCACAGGTCAATGCTCATCCACTAAGTTACACAGGCCAGGCCACACGTTTACTTATATTACTAGAGGCCTGGTGCACTGCTGGGGTCCCTCCGCCTGGCCTGTGGGGATCAAGCCAAGACCGGCTCTCCTATATCCCCCAAGGGGTCCCGAATTGTGAGAGGGTCCAGGTCAGATAGAGGGACCCCACTGGTGCACAATCAGGGCCTGGGAGAGATGGGGGAGAGCTAAAGGGCGTGTCTGGCCCATCTTGCTCAGTCCCGATCAGCTGGACCACAGCACCAAGCTAACCTTACTAGTCAGAGTGTCTGCCTCTTGGTGGTCAGTGCACATCATAGCTATCAGTCAAATGGTTAAATGAGTGGTTGGACACTTAGCATATATAGGATTATAACCTATTTGACCGTCCCCTGACTCCTGAATTCTCCATTTATTGTTTTGTTTTCTCTTTCTGAATGATCTGTTACGTATGGATAATAAACCTGCCAAATATAAACACTGGAGACACGAAGACATAGTTTTAGCTCAAGAATCATTAATTCTGGCCCCAGCCAGTGTCGCTCAGTGGATACAGCACTGGCTCATGGACTGAGAGTCCTGGCTATGATTCCGGTAAAGGGGACGTACCCACCTTGCAGGGTGCATCCCTGGCCCTTGCAGGAGGCTACCAATCTATGAGTCTCTCCCACAAAGATGTTTCTTTCTGTCTGTCCCCCTTCCTTTCAGTCTCTCTAAAAATCAATGGAAAAATATTCAGGTGAGGATTCACAACAAAAAGATTCATAAATTTTGTCCTGGCCAAGAAGTAACTTTGCTGGTTAGAGCATCATCCCAATTTGCCAGGATTGAGGGTTTTAGCCCAGATAGGGGCACATCCAGGGGTCAAAAATAAACAACAAAGGAATCATTAATTCTACAACATTTTGTGTGGTGGCACATTCTCTGTAATGTAAGCCTAAAACAAAGTAAGACCATTTATCAAATACCCAAAAATTACATCTCCCTTTATACCCACAATAATTTTTACCACAGTATGTTAGTGAACATCTAGTGTGAAGTATGTTTCATTGAAAAAGATTCCATCTATAGACAAACAGCAGGACATTCTCTGCATAGTGAGTAGAAATGACTGGGAGTAAGCTGAGTCCTGGGAGCTTCGTTTTTTTGTTGTTGTCCAAAAGCAATGTATTTTCCAAACTTTCAATCTATCTCAGCATAAGCATTTAATTATTAAAAATAATAAAACCTGCCCAGACAGCGTTGCTCAGTGGTTGAGCATAGGACTATGAACCAGAAGTTGGGGTTCCATTCCTGCTCAGGGCACGTGCTCCGGTTGAGGGCTACATGCCAGTGTGGGGTATGCAGGAGGCAGGGGATCCATGATTCTCTCTCACCACTGATGTTTCCATCTCTCCCTCTCCATTCCTCTCTGTAATGACTAAAAAAAACTTTTTTAATTAACAAAAGTATAATAAAATCTTATTAAAATATTAGGATAAAAATAATTTAAATTTTTCAAAACTCCTATTATTTGAGAAAACCCGGAGCCCTGTATTGGAAATAAGCTTTTAGAAATGTCTGTGGAACATACAGATGTGACCAGGTTGATGCAAACTCCACCAGCACCATCTCCAGAATTTCCACAGGAAACAGAATAATATTAGGTTGTTTATTTCAAGTTTAAAATTATTTTGGGTTTAAATGATGCCACTAAAAACTTGAAAGCTAGGTTTCCTGTTTCCTTTTATGTTCACATAAGGAAATTAACATCCTTACCTCAGGTCTCTATATGAGGCAGTAACGTGGAACTCAGCCACAGGTTTTGGTGAGGTGCTCACGTTGAGAAGGGGTGTCTATTCTCACATGGAGTAGAGCCTGCAAGTAGGCTCTGGACTATCAGCCGGGTCGGTCAGTAAGGATTGCTCAGGGGCCTCATCTGGATGATGCCCTGACAGCTCAATAGAAACCAGGAACAAAGAGACTACATATGAAGTGATATATTAATGTGCACAAATCCCCAAGAATCTATGGGAAAAAAGAACACTGATAGAAGAAACACCTTTGCCTGATTCTATGAATGCATCTGAGGTTACAGAATAGAATTAGGATGTTTCGGACTCAGAAGGATTAATAACTGGTAACAAAATGGAAAGTTCACATATAGAACTAAGGTTCAAAGAGGTGTCTTAACTGACATAATTAGTGTTAAAATGCATCATGAATGTGATTTTTGAACAGTAACCATTTGTTATTCTCTGCACATCCTTCTCACAAAAAACCTTGGTGTTCAGCTGGGGACTCTCATTGAGCAGGTGACTGCAATAAAAATGATTATGATTTATCCAAAATATAGAAGCCATATGTGAGCTAAATGTAAGAACTCTGACATAAAAACATAGGGTTAATCCTTCATGATCTAGGATTTTACAATAGCTTGAGATATGACAACAACACAAAAACAGAGAAAAGTTAAATACCTCATCATCAAAATGTATGCTCTGGCCCTGACTGGTTTGGCTCTATTTGGCTCAGCGGGTAGAGGGTTGGGCTGCAGACTGAAGGGTCCCAGGTTCGATTCCAGTTAAGGGCATGTACCTTGGTAGCAGGCACATCCCCAGTAGGGGGTGTGCAGGAGGCGGCTGTTCGATGTTTCTCTCTATCCCTCTCCCTTCCTCTCTGTAAAAAATCAATGAAATATATATATTTTTAAAAAGTATGCTCTGTGCATTCAAAGACTCTATCACCACAGGGAAAATACAGTCTATCGGATGAGAAAATGTGATTTTAAGTCACAGGTCTTGAAGCATCTGTATCCCTATTTCCCCAAGTCAACAACCAAAATACAAAGATCCCAGGGGGAAAGACAAATTTCTGCCTTCATGTGAACCAATATTAGCTTTATATACTCAGGTCCTCCTACTTTGCATCCACAAATGTTTACAAGGGTTTTACCCTCTTGATAAGTTGATCCCTTTAGCATTAGGAATTATCCCTCCATTACTATGGCCTCTCTTTCAAAGTATGTTTTATCTGACATTGGGATTGCAACCACAGCATTTTAAAAATTTGATTTCCATGAAATCACTTGTTTTAACCTCCAAAGGCAGACTTTTGTCCTGTATTGGATTTCCAAATTTTATAAAGAGACTGTAAAGCCATCAATTAAGTGGTTCACCTAAAAGAGAGGCATCTTTGCCTGAGACTCACAGCAGGCCTGCTCTGACCTGCTCCAACTCCTTCCACAACTTTCTGGACATTGAAAGTTTATGTGCTGACTTCACTAAAAGGCAGCGCTTCCACATGGGTCAGCTAACTCTGAGCACGGTTGTTCTCATGCCTATCAAATGTACACTGTCCAAGATTAGAGCTCTCTAGCCGAAACCGGTTTGGCTCAGTGGATAGAGCGTCAGCCTGCGGACTGAAAGGTCCCGGGTTCGATTCCGGTCAAGGGCATGTACCTGGGTTGCGGGCACATCCCCAGTGCGGGATGTGCAGGAGGCAGCTGATCGATGTTTCTCTCTCATCGATGTTTCTGACTCTCTGTCTCTCTCCCTTCCTCCCTGTAAAAAATCAATAAAATATATTAAAAAAAAAAAAAAAAAGATTAGAGCTCTCACCAGAGCAACATTCTCTGCAGAGTAGTTTCTTTGGGGTCCAAAGGCAGAGCTGAAATAACTTTTTTCCAACCCTTTACTTTCATGCTGTGTTTTTCATCTGAAGTGGGTGCCATGTAGACAGCATATGTAAAGATCTTCTTTCCCTATCCATTCAGATACCCTGTGTCTTCTGGTTGAAGCAGTGAAACCATTTATATTGTGATTATTGATAGGTATATAGTTATTGGCATTTTCAAGTTAATACAATCATAGGACTTTAACTTCCCATTGACATCAATGAGTAGATCTCCCAGAGAAATAATAAGAAAAAAGTGATCTTAAATGACATTAGACAAGATGGATTTTATATGTTTACAGCTGTGATTTTTCAACCGGGGTGTCACACAGGTAAACTCATGTGCTGCAAGAATTTTTAAAACAAGCAACAGTGACTTTTTAGTCAATAGCAAAGACTACATTACCCATAGATAGTCGAATAAAATAGGTTACAACAGCCAACACAGCAATAGCTGTGTGGTGTGCATGGATCAAAATCAGACTTTTTTTTTAGCAGACTGTCAAGTTATGTATTTTGGTGGACCACTGAGTTTCAGTACTTAGTCCACCTGTGTCATGAAAAAAAAAAAAAGTTGAAATCTCTGATTTAAAGTTTTTCACCCCAAAGTGGAAGAATATGCATTCTGGACAAAATGAAGACAGAATGCCCTCTAACCTAAGGGACAGTGTCTGCTGCATCTATTTTCCTAATGGCCACGTGAAAAAAAAAGTATGTGTATTTTGTATCAATACACCTCCACAACATTGCACACTACAGTATCAGAATATGGAACTATTGTCCAGATGGGACTGAATTCTATGAATGATCTGGATCCCATATTATGTCCTGTAACAGAACAAATTAATAAAGCTCCTGGTCCAAATGAGTCCCAATCACAAAATATCAGCAGATACATATACATACATATTTCAGAAAGTAAAAGAATATTGAACATCTTGTCTCTGCAATGATTTTGTCAGTCCTTTGGGTGGCACGTGGATAGGAACTGATGTTCACCACCTTGTACAAATTCAGCACTGGACACTGGTGAAATAATAAATGTGGGGCTTTCATTTCAATCTGTGCTATCCTGCCGTCTCTGGAACTTAGAGTGATGGCTTGGAAAACACCCCAGGGACAGCTAATGCCAATGGACATACCTCTGGTCACGCTGTGAATAGACAAAATAACTTTGCATCCAAAATAATAAAAGATTTCAACTGCAAAGCTGCCATAATCTCTGGGGTTTCTCTAGAAATAATGACCAACATTAGGCTACCTTCAAGAAAGTGAGAATTAAACCTGTTTAACATGGGCTAATCCCACCCCAATAAAGAAGTTACTGATGCAACACTGAGAAATTGTTAAAGTTTCCAATGAGTATCAGGACAAGAAAAATCATTCTAATTAAAAGTACACAGATGCTAATTTGTGGTATCCCAAAAGTTCATATTCATATTAAAAACGATAGGTGTCAGCATGAGAACCTGAATGGTGAGCTTCCTACTTCGCGAAAATAAAGCAAAATATTCACCAAATTCTAATGTCATTGCATTAGTGAATTCCAAACAACTGAGCAGAAGCTACACAGGCTTGAGGGGCTGATGTGGGACAAGAAAAGCTTGATATGCTGTGGTCATAGCACTGCAAAAAGAATGGCAGCTTAGAAGACAAAGTGAAAAACCAGAGAGAAACAGGAAATAGGAAACAAAAGAAATAGAATTAAATTTTCTGAGTTCAGCCAGCAGTGCAGCCTGGGAAAGGTGTTGTCTTTCCACATGCAGAGTTCATGCCAATTCTGAATCCTGGGTACAACAATGTCACTGCTATTGCAATATTCCTCTTAATTATGGAAAACCTAATACAGACAGCACTGTCCTGATTGTACTTCCATCACAAAAACTTTAAATCAGAGATTTCAACTTTTTTTTTTTTCATGACACACGTGGACTAAGTACATCAAAACCACGAATGGACATGCCCTCAGAAAGTTTTCATCTGAACACATTGGCACAGAAAAGGAAGTAACCTTGATGACATCATTTATAAAACTCAAGAATTATTTTAAGAGATTCTTTCAATAGTGTAATTCTCTAATAGAAAAAAATATGTGCCTTACAATATATCTAATATTCCATGGGAAAAAGTGCATAAGTGAAGTCCATATAATATACAAGAGCTCACAGATCTTTAAGGCAGAAAGAGTCAACCACATGATTTCACACATACACCAGGAAGAACACATAACAGCATCAAGTGATATGGGAGTAGAATCACATGAATATTTCCTTCTCAAAATACTTAGTGATTTCAAAATAAATGAGATAACACTCTGAGAAATTGTACATATGGAAACATCAATTATTTTGATATATTCAAGCACACAAAATATTAACTAACTACATTTAAAGTTTGGAGTACACTGTGTAGAAAACATTGATTTAGAGCAATACCTGAAAGGCATTTTGGCTACCTACCTAGTGTGAATTCAGTAATACTTTAAAATTCATAATCAATTACATACTTGGGTCAAGTCTTTACATTTAAAGAAATATTTTATTGATTATTTACAGTGAGGAAGGGAGAGGGATAGAGAGTTAGAAACATCTTCTTTTTTTGAGAATATATTTTATTGATTTTTTACAGAGAGGAAGGGAGGAGAGTGATAGTGAGAAACATCTATTCAGCTGCCTCCTGCACACCCCCTACTGGGGATGTGCCCACAACCAAGGTACATGCCCTTGACCGGAATCGAACCTGGGACCCTTCAGTCCACAGGCCGACGCTCCCGTCACTGAGCCAAACCTGTTAGGGCAAGTTTTTACATTTTAAAGTCATCTAAAGGCATAAATTCCTTGGAGATTTGTAAACTGTATATTTTGAACAAAAGTCCTCCCTCCTATATCATGAATGTAGACTTTCTACCCAATTACAATCCCTAATACTGACTGGGGCTATAGGTCCAACTATACGATTTCGCATATTCTTCAGATTTAAGGTTTCTCTCTAGAATGAATTCAAATGTGAGGAATAAACTATGGATAATCAGTACAAATGTAAACATTGTTTACATTTGTACTGATTCTCTCCGGTGTGAATTCTGATGTCGGGTAAGGTTTGCATACTGAGTAAGCTTTCTCAGATTCTTTATATCTGCTGGGCTTGTATTCAGGAATAATTATTAGATGTTGTACGACATATAAATTAAGATATACACTTTGACATATGGCTCATAATTTGTAAAACCTTATTTTATCATTCTCAATGATAAATCATGGCTGAATCTTTGGATGAAAACTTTATATTATTGCTCTTTCTCTTTAGAATGACTCCTAAAATGTTGAGTAGGGTAGACCTCAGATTAAAGGCTTTCTCACATTGTTTACAGTGTAAGGCTTTCTCCAATATAATCGTCTGTTATTCAGTAAATTTTGAGCTGTGGGTACAGTACATGCACATTCTCTACATTTGTAAGGACTCTCTTTGGTATAAACTCTCTCAGGTACAGGTAAAGGCTTTTCTACATTTTTCACATTAATAAGGCTTCTTGCCAGTATCAGTTCTGTGATGTTCAGTAAGTTCTCACAGGTGGTCAAGGACTTACAACACTCCTCACATCTGTAATTCTTCTCCCAGGTATGAACTCTGCTGTGCAGTAAGGCAGGAACACTGATGAAAGGCTGTTATATTTTCTACATTTACAAGGCTTCTCTCCAGAATGAACTCTCTGATGCTTAGCAAGGCCTGAGGAGCTGCCAAAGGAGTTGCCACATTTTCCACATTTACCGGGTACAAGGTTTCTCTGCAGCGTGAACACTCTGATGCTTAATAAGGGATGAGGACTTGCTAAAGGCTTTGCCACATTCTCTACATTTGTAAGGCTTCTCTCGTGTGAACTCTCTGGTGCTTTGTAAAGTCTGAGAAGCTGGTAAATGTTTTGCCACATTCTCTACATCTATAAGGCTTCTCTCCAGTGTGAACTCTCTGATGACAAGTAAGTAATGATAGAACACGGAAGGCTTTGCCACACTCTCTACATTTATAAGGTTTCTCTCCAGTGTGAACCCTCTGATGATAAGTAAGGGATGAGGAGTGGCTAAAGGCTTTGCCACATTCTCTACATTTATAGGGCTTCTCTCCAGTGTGAAGTCTCTGATGTGCTGTAAGGTTTGAGGAGTTGCTAAAGGTTTTGCCACATTCTCTACATTTGTAAGGTTTCTCTCCAGTGTGAATTCTCTGATGATTACTAAGGTTCGCGTGTCGGCTAAAAGCTTTGTCACATTCTCTACATTTATACGGCTTATCTTCACTATGAACTCTGTGATGTCGATTAAGGGTTGCAGACTCCCTGAATGCTTTGCCACATTCTGTACATTTATAAGGCTTCCCTCCAGTATGAATACTCCGATGATGACTAAGGGAGGAGGACATGCTAAAGACTTTGCCACATTCTCTACATTTGTAAGGTTTCTCTCCAGTGTGAATTCTCTGATGAAGAGTAAGTTTTGAGTGTTGGCTAAAAGCTTTGCCACATTCTCTACATTTGTAAGGTTTCTCTCCAGTGTGAATTCTCTGATGAAGAGTAAGTTTTGAGTGTCGGCTAAAAGCTTTGTCACATTCTCTACATTTATACGGCTTCTCTCCACTATGAACACTGTAATGTCGATTAAGGGTTGCAGACTGCCTGAACGCTTTGCCACATTCTGTACATTTATAAGGCTTCTCTCCAGTATGAATACTCTGATGACGACAAAGGGAGGAGGATGTGCTAAAGACTTTGCCACATTCTCTACATTTGTAAGGTTTCTCTCCAGTGTGAATTCTCTGATGAAGAATAAGGGTTGAGTGTTGGCTAAAGGCTTTGTCACATTCTCCACATTTGTAAGGTTTCTCTCCAGTGTGAATTCTCTGATGAAGAATAAGCACTGATGACCGGCCAAAGGCTTTGCCACATTCTGAACATTTATAAGACTTTTCTTCTGTATGGTATCTATGATGTTGAGTATGTCCTGAGGACTGACTAAAGTCTTTTCCATTTTCCCTGAGTTTGTCAAGTTTTGCCCTAGTATGAATTCTTCCCTCATGTACATTAAGAGTTAAATGACATTTAAAGGCTTTGCCACATGCTTTACATTTGTAAGGCTTCTCTCCAGTTTGAATTCTTTCATTTAGAGTACAACCTGAAGGCCAATTGGATGCTTTACTAGAATTTTCCCATTTATAATGTTTTTCTTCACTATGGAATTCTTTCAGTCTATTTAGATTGAATATGTGACTGAAGATTCTACCACATGAATTACCTGTGTAATCCTGCTCCCCAGCATGAATATTGTTTTGTTCAGGATAATTTGAAGATTCCTGAAAGGATCTGACACATCTACTTCCTTTTTGTGTCTTCTCCACAATAGGAAAAACCTGACCCATATGGTGTGTGGACATTTGGTCAAAGACTTTTCCACTTTTATAATGATCCTCTGCAAGCTCAATTCTCCATTGATTATTAAGATATGACTCTTGCTTAAAGTTTTTCAAATGTTCGTTCCATTGGTAACTTGCATCTTCATTATATTTACTCTGCTGGTAATGGGAGATAGAAAGGCCTTTAGGGACAGTTATAAGTTCAAGAAACATGTACACTTGTTGCATAAAAACTATTTTGTGATACACATTAAACCATGACAGCTGTGTAAAAAAACGTTCCCAATTTATTGAAATTATAGACAAAACATAAAAATAAAATTGTTTGGGGAAGAACAAGGAGTCCTCATTTAAAAGATTGCCAAAATGCTCAGCTGGCGGCGCTCAGTGGTTGAGCATTGATGTATGAAACAGGAGATCATGATTTGATTCCCCATTAGGGCATATGCCTGGGTTTCAAGCGAGGTCCCACGAGGGGGCATGCAGGAGGCAGTCAATCAATGACTGTCTCTCATTATTGATGTTTCTCTCACTTTCTCTCCCTTCCTCTCTAAAATCAATAAAAATATATTTTTTAAAAATCATAAATTGCCAAATTGAGATTTTAATTTTATAGAAACATTATAAATATCTAAATTTTAGAAATTAATGACTGAAAGATTAATCCCACCCTACATTTTAAACAATTCTAATCATTATTCACACCAAAGATTCCCTTTCTAAGAATACATAACAGTAAAAAGTTTTCAATCATCATGTGCAGAAACACAATGATCTGCCAATGTAACTGACTTTAAAGTGGGAGGTTTCCCAAATGCATAGCACACTTGACCTCTTTAGTTCACAAGAATTGTATTATGAATAACCGTTCCAGGTTACTTCGGTTTATATTAACATCCTCTCTTCTCATCACATTCGTGCTCAAATTCCAAGGCTTTCATTAAGTGTACATTATCAAAACCACACCTTTTATATCTTACCGGTATAATTTCAGAGAATAAATCTTGAATTCTGGGCTTTAGGAAAAAGGCCTGGGCATCTTCAGATGACATAGCTGAAAGAAAACAAATTTTTAGTTTTGACAATCAAATGAGTGCACTTTGAAATTACCGGCGAGTACTGACCAAATGACAGTTTTGAGTACTCCGAATGCAAGTGCAGAATTCCAAGAAAGCTCAAGACAGGTACAATGAGGAAAAGTCCCATCAAAGAGGAACAAAGAGTTGCTTACATTTGCCAATGATACCTGCTCAAACCACCTGGCACACAATGGCAATATTATCAAAACACTTCTGTGGGCAGTCACCTATTGTCTTATCTAGCAGAGAGGTGTGGACAAGGAGCCCGGAATGCTGGTGACGCTTGAAACCCTAGCAAAGGTCAGGGCTATGTATCCACTGTTTAGTCCAGTAGCTGAAGCAACTTCCCCACCAGATAGTCATGTAAATCCTTACTGATGAGATAGTCTGTCTGTTACTAGAACTTGTCTGCCTAAGGGCTACAGGTGTATCTCAAACTGAATAAAAGGATGAAAAGGCCTGAGCACAAGTGGAGTCCATCCTCTTGAAAAAAGCTCTCACCTGGCCCCCCATTTTCCCAATTATCTCTTGTCTCATCTCTTTCATTTGCATGCAGCCCCCTTCCAGATCCTGAACCCTGAATCAGGCGGGACCGGGGGGAACACACACAACTTCCACCTCCCAGTTTCTTCAGTGGAGAGAGAGAAGAGGGAAGTGGGTGCTCAGTGATCTCCCTGTTTTGAAGCATCTTGAACAACAAGTGTCTGTTGTGCATGACAGAGTGCGAACAGAATAGCGGTACACAATGAGTGCCCTGTAGTGGTTGCTACAAAGAAACAATGAGAAATTGTTTGAGCACAACAAAGACTGCAGCACTGAAGATGTATATGAAGCTTGAAAAGATACCATGGGGCCCTAATCGGTTTGGCTCAGTGGATAGAGCGTCGGCCTGTGGACTGAAGGGTCCCAGGTTCGATTCCGGTCAAAGGCATGTACCTTGGTTGCAGGCACATCCCCAATAGGAGATGTGCAGGAGGCAGCTGATCGATGTTTCTCTCCCATCGATGTTTCTAACGCTCTACCCTTCTCCCTTCCTCTCTGTAAAAAATCAATAAAATATATTTTTAAAAAAAGAAAAGATACCATGGGTCTGAGAAAGAAACATACAACATTTAAACTGGGAAATTAAACAGACAACTGAACCAAGACTACAGATCCTGAAAACAGTGTTGACCGAAAATAGAATTTATGCTACAGATGGTTATTAGTTGTTTCCTCCTATAAAAAGCATATTCAAAAGCCTGCTTGTTTACAAGTCCTGAATCTTAACAAAAGACATCGAGTCATGCAAAGAAACAAAAAAAGTGTCCCATCAGAAAAAATATATGTAATCAAACGGGCAATATATTAATGGAAATATATTAATTACCTGAAGAAAAATGAAAAATAAATATCTTAAAACTAAAAAGTAGAAAAAAAGAGAACTATATATCACCATATTATATAATCAAAATAAAAATACTACGAGAAAGAAAATATTTTACAAACACCACAGGAAAATGGGAAATTGAAAAACATAATACTTGAATTAAACACCTTATATAAAAAATTAACAGTTGAAGGTCATGACAATTGGAGAAATTGAAAATATCATGAATCCCAAAATACAATCCTAAAAGCATATGAAAAAATAACTTCTCAAAAAATATATTTTTAAAAAGAATAAATAAAAGGAATAAAATCTTAAAGCTCTGCTAGAAGACACACAACGTAAAAGATAATGTGATATCAATAACTTCAGTGGGCCGAAACCGGTTTGGCTCAGTGGATAGAGCATCGGCCTGCGGACTGAAAGGTCCCAGGTTCGATTCCGGTCAAGGGCATGTACCTGGGTTGCGGGCACATCCCCAGTAGGAGATGTGCAGGAGGCAGCTGGTCGATGTTTCTAACTCTCTATCTCTCTCCCTTCCTCTCTGTAAAAAATCAATAAAATATATTTAAAAAAAAAAAAAAAAAAAAATAACTTCAGTGGGTACAGGGTTAGAGATGGCAAGTAGCACAGTTTGGTATGCAACTGACATACTGAGTTTAAAGTATATTGTTATAGCCTTAAAATATTTTAAGTAGCTCCTATGATCACAACAAAAATAGAAAATAATAAAATGATCTCTGTTAATAGGTCACAGAATTGTGTGTTGCAAATCACAGACTACTGATTTCTAAAAATATATATGAATCCAATGAATTTCTCAAAACATGGTATTTAAAGCCAACCCTCAAAGTTAACGGTGTTCTTGTACCGTAATAGAAATTAGTACAAGATAACAAATTAAGTGTGGAATTACATGAATAGCAGCAAAAAGTGAAATGAAATAACTAATAGTTTACTTCATGTAGAAGGTGCATCATTTGTATGCTGTAAAGTATAAAATACTGCTGGCCGCCATCCTACTTCTAGGTATATATTGAAAAATATTCACAGAGGATCTTCAAGAGACATTTACACACCTGCGTCCATTACAATGTTATTCAGAAGAGCCTGCATTAGATGGAACCAACTCAAATGCCCATAGATAGTTGAATGAATGAATAAAATTTACTGTATACGTGTAATGCAATACTATCCTTCTAAAAAATAAAAAGAGGTATTATCACCTGATGCCACAAAGAGAAACACTGATGACACTTTGTCACTGAAGCACACAAGTTACAAAGAGAGAGATACTACAGGATGTCCCTCAGGTGAGTAATCTAACATAGTCCACATTATTTAAAAAAAAAAAAGGTAGTTACAAGCAAGCCTTCCTTTTAAGGCAAATGAGGAAGTAGTGGTTTAATACATAATGAGGTATGTCTGCAAGATGGAAGTTTTGAGATCAGATACACAACACAGAGAGTAAGAATCTCCCCTAGAAAGCAGAAGCCCCCTAAAGGTAGCATTTTAGGCTTTTATTGTATAGGATAGGATATCTTTAGGGGGCTTCTGCTTTCTAGGCTGGACACTTAGCATTTTAGGCTTTTATCGTATAGGATAAGTGTCTGGTTGACCGGTTGGCCATTCAACCAATCAAAGCGTACTATGCTAATGATGTGCTAAGGGAGCTCAACTGCTCGCTATGACATGCACTGACCACCAGAGGGCAGACACTCCAACCAGTAGGGTACATTGCTACTGGGGTCCAGCGGAACCGGATTGAGCGAGATGGGTAGACACACCCTGGAGCACTCCCGTGGTACCTTCCCAGCTGGCCAACCTGTCTTGTCTTACCCCACTGTGATCGTTCACTGGTGGGGTCCCTTGACGGGCCTGTGCCCTCTTGCCATCCGGGACCTCTCGTGGGATATCGGTGAGCCAGTTTCAGTCAGATCACGCGGGGCAAGGCCGAGGGACCCCACTGGTGCATGCATTCATGCACAGGGCCTCTAGTTAAATAATAAAAGGAACAAAACCCTGATAATAAATGGAATAAAACCCCTGCATAGGAATTCAGGAGAGAAGTCATCCTCACCCACGGAGGCCAGGTTGCCATAGTTCTCCAACATCACATCCATGTATAATTTCCGCTGAGCTAGGTCCAGGCATTCCCACTCCTCCTGAGAGAAATCTATGGCCACATCCGTGAAGGTCAGCTGTCCCTGAATGAAAAGAGAAGACATACTTACCAAGAGACCGCCGGCAGAGTTCATGTCACCCAACATGAAAACAGTGCTAGGGGAGTATCTTGAATCACCCAATAAGATCACTTTGCCCCAAGAAAATTCGCTATGTTTTCGAACACTGACACATGAGGGTGACACATGTCCAACAATCCATGGTACGGATTTCGCATTTCAGGAAAATAAACTTTAAAATTAGGATGTGGACACAGGCGTATGGATTTCTGAGTGCTGTGTTTGCATTATTAAGGTTCAGTGGTGTATATTTCTCAGCGGGAAATGTCAAGATATGTCCTAAATATAAGCACTTCTTCAAGTGTAATTCAGAAAACGACTGCACTTTTCGGAAAATACACATGCTGATTCATGTTCTGAGATGGGGCCTCTGTTTCCACTTGTGTAATAAGCTCACTTTTTACTTGTGATACCAATGTTACCGGATCACGTGCCATATGTCTGAATACACAGAAAATAAAAACACTGGAAAATTCATATATAACTTTGATCTCAAGGGATTTGTTCATGGAATTTATAGTTCTCATGGAATAGGATATACAAAAGCCACAATCCTATTTGAAAACTTACTATGGGTAATCTTAGAACAAGATCATCTGCCTGGTCCAGCGGGTGTGCCTCAGTGGTTGAGCATTGACCCATTAACCAAGAGGTCACTGGTCAGGACACATGCAGGAAGCAGCCAGTCAATGATTCTCTTTCATCACTCATGTTACTATCTCTCTCTCTCTCTCTCTCTCTCTCTCTCTCTCTCTCTCTCTCTCTCTCTTCCTTTTTGCAATCAATAAAAATATACTTCCAGAATGAGAGAGGGAAATATAGAAACTGCTGACACTGACTATCACCAGAAAATAGGAAAGAAATAAGGAAAGGAAAAGAACCTAGCAAGGCAAAACATCAACAGTAGAGAAATAAATCCAAAGATATCAGTGGAAAAGCAAATATAGCCTCTGACCCAGGACACATCTTTTACCTGAGAAGCAGCCATCTGGTCCCGGCTACTGATCCTGGTCCTGGGATGTTTTCTCAGGTGACAATATGTTGAGGAGTCACACAACGTGCCTTCAAAGGCATCTGCACAGCCTGTTAATCAGCTCACCTCACACCCACAGTCAGAAGAACCTGGAAATGAGGAAAACGCCACCCCCTCCTGTATTTGTCACAGGAGAGTCTTAGGAACAATGAGCTCCTACATGTGAGGTGTTTTGATTTGTCTTCATGTGTCTGTCCTTCCAAAGACTTCCACAAACTCCTACAGCAATGAGAGCACGTGCTGATTTCCTGAAACACCAAAAGCAACAGAGCACCCCTTACCTCCACCCAAAAAAAACCTGCACTGAGGCCCATGCTATGCCATCTTTAACCAGTTCACTCCTGAGGCCTGTGAGGCTCCCTTAGAGCTGATTTCAGTAGCGCTGGGTAACAGACATCAGGCCCAGCACGCCTGAGACCTCTGGGTAGTGTGATGTGTCACAGCACAGCTGCTCTGAGTCCATATATTATTCCGAATTCTGCTCGACTACACCATGTGTCAGAGTAGGATCCATTTCTTCGGGAGAGCTTACTCCTCAATCCTGCTCATACTGCTAATTGTGAGAAGTTCCTCCTTGAACCCTGCTCACTGTACCAACTGTTGGTAATTTAGTCTACGTTCCTCCTTTACCCTCAGCTTAACTACCCCAACTGTGGGGTCCTTGCTTCTATGCCAGGGGCTGTACCTTCTTGTACACGAAACAGTAGAAGGAGATGCCATGAGAAGTTGTGGGTATATAAGAGAGTCCTTATTCTAGAAGCTAGTGGCCCTATAGGCACTGCTAACAATGAGCCATCAGACAAAACAGCTCTTCACAATAATCCTATACAGGCAGCCGCACACCGGCTGATAAACAAATACATCTTTCCCACAAAGTAGCAGTAGCCTCTGTACCTACAGCCTTAAGCAGCAGCAGTATCCTCTGTGCCTACATCTATCATCTGAGCAGCCGCATGCTGCCTCTGTACTCACAGCCTCAGATAGTAGAGGCACCTGAGCTCCCTGCATCTCCCCAGGCTCTTTAGCACGCAGGCTTCACAAGGTAGCTATATCTGAGCTCTCCACAAGCTCTTAGCCTCACGTCATAGCCGTACCAGCTCTCAGCTTCATCTGAGGTCTCTAGCCTCACTAATATACTTTAATAATTAGACAAAAGAGGCTTCCTGCCAACAGTGACATCAATCCTTTGGGTTATAGAAGGGCACAGTGTAGATTGCAGTGGCCTTGTATCTCTGTATAGTCCTTGATCAACCTGATTAAGATTCCCATGCTCAGAGTGTCCTTGGCTGTCTGGTGTATTACAGATGAGTCCTTCACACTCTAATTACCCTTGACTATCTAGTATCACTGACATGGTTCCCACAGATGGCTGGAAGCAAGAAGTTTTACCAGTGCAGGTTTCCTAGGTAGATTTCCTTCCTCTTTCCCCAGGAAATTAGAGAATAGATCTTCATGCTAAAATCTTTGGGAAAGGTTAGATATTCAAATATGCTGATCAAGTGAATTCACCATGAACAGATGGGCTCTGTGGGAACCAAGTTTCAGGTCAATCCAGTCCGTCCTTCAACATTTTCTGAGAATGGAAAAGAGCGACTTGAGGGGAGCAGCTCCTTTGTGGCTCAGTCACTAAATCAACAAATCACATAAAGGGAAGGAAGCAGCTGCTCAAAGAACTTGGCTCTGACTGGTAAGATCATGGGCATCCTTACCAGTGCCCGCTGAGATCGCCTCATATTACTACGTGCCAATGAATGTTTCGAGACATGATAAACAGCAGAAACGATACAGGGGTTAGAACAGCCGTGGGCAAACTACGGCCCGCGGGCCAGATCCGGCCTGTTTGAAATGAATAAAACTAAAAAAAAAAAAAAAAAGACCGTACCCTTTTATGTAATGATGTTTACTTTGAATTTATATTAGTTCACACAAACACTCCATCCATGCTTTTGTTCCGGCCCTCCCGTCCAGTTTAAGAACCCATTGTGGCCCTCGAGTCAAAAAGTTTGCCCACCCCTGGGTTAGAATGTGAACTACACACAATATATTTAAAACTAAAAACATCACTACTCAGCCTTTTGGCTAAGATCAAGCACAGTATCTGTTCTTATCAGTTTAATATGTGATACGTCCTCTATCAAAGGACATTATATTAAATGTATTTTTGTAGCAGGAAAATGGAACAGGAGCTTGCTCCATCCACTCCACGCATTGTCCACTCCACACATCAAGTTGGTATTGCAGTACCTCTGGAATGATACAAGAAGAAAAACAAAGAAACAAAAAACCCCACAGAAACAATTAGGGTGATTATTTTTTTAATGTAATGATATTTAGGTTTAAAGATGTGAAAAGGTGGAGACTACCTTACATTAAGAAAAGAATGATAAGAGCTGCTTGTGAGATGTCACCAATGCTTATTTCAGAAGTTAACGACTATTTATATGAATGAAATGTCAGAGATGGAAAATGCAAATCCATGGGAGAGAAGAAAAGATTGATCCTCCAAATACTCCTTGATAAACCATCCTGTGGGGGCAGATCAGTCATTTCTTGTCCCAAGTCACCTCTTTCTTGACATCCCAGCAAATGACAAGGGGCCCCTCAGGAACATACCAGTCTCTCTCTCTGTGTGAATAAGGTTTGCAAATGGAAGCAAATAAGTATACATTTGGCAAACCTTGTAAACTGGAGATTTATAATCTTCAGTCAAATCTGTTTCAATAATTCAGTTATTAAATTAACCATATCAACACACAAGCCAATATATCACAACTTAGTCATCCACACCCCATCTGCTCACCCCTCACCCAGATCAGGGTTCCCCTCCTCCCACTACATGTATTTCTGTCTGTGGATCTGTCTCTGTCTCCTGCTCCCTTTCCCTCCACTGTGGTCCTTTCCTGTGTCCCCCCCTCTCCTGTTCTTTCTCCCCATTTCTCTCTGTCTGTCCTACACCTGGACCATGAAACTCCTGAAACCTCCTTCCCTTCAGGGGCTCTTTCTCCTGGTCTCTGAGGCTCCATCTCCACACACGTCTGCGTCTTCCCCTCCCCACGCCCGCGGCCCCTCTGCTGCCTGTTCCCGTCTGTCCCGCTCCCACAGCTGCTGACTCAGTGCTGCTCCCTCTGCTCCCTCATCCCTGAGCCCCCCGTTTCTGTCCCTGCACTCGCTCCCCAACTCTTCTCCTCTGAACCCGTGTCTCTGTCAAGTGCCTCCTCCTGTGCGGCCCCCACTTCTGCCCCCCAGGACCGGCTCCCTCTCAGCCCCCCTTCCTCTCTCTGGGCTCCCCCTCCTCCCTGTGTCTCCACTTCCTTCCTCCTCAGGCCACTTTCCCGAGTGACCCCCTCACTCCTACCGTCGCCGTCCAGTCCCCCCCACACCCCCTATGGGCCCCTCTCTGTGGACCCCTCGCTGCCCTTCCTCCCGCCCACGTGTCTGTCTCTCTCTCCCTCTCCTGACCCCCCAGCCTGGGCCCCCGCGCCCCGCAGTCACCGCGCCCACAAAGCCCCTCCCTGCGGACAGGTCACCTCTTCAGGGTACACCGCGTCCTCTCCCTGAGCCCCCCATGGACACTGTGCTCCCCGGGCAGCAGACCCTTATTAAATTGGGGTGGGCCTAGGAGGGGGATGCAGACCCCCAGGCCGGGAGCCATCCGGGCTCTTTGAGCGGAAAGCGCCGGGCGGGGGGAGGGGCGCAAAAAAGGCGGGAACCCCCTGACCCAGACTCTCAGCCCCGCGGGGAGGACCGGCGGCCCCGGGAACGTTTTCAGCGGGAAAATCGCGCGGCAGGCGGTGGCCACAGCCACCAGGCGGGAGAGACCGCGGGCCGGGGCCTCCGTTTCCTCCCAAAGGAACGTGGCGCCCGCACCGCGCAGCCTCCCGGGACGCGGACTCACCCGCTGAGAGAGGCTCCGGGGCGGGGACCCCAACAAGGACTTCAGCGCCGGCAGGCCCTTCAGCCTTTTCCTCGGAAAAGGGGCGAAGCCTTCACCTTTTAAAAAAAAACCCCCCCCCTCAGGGGGGACCCCCCCTTTCCCCCCCAAACCCCTTTTCGGGGTCTGCAAGGAACTGCGCATGCGCCTCCCTGCGGGGGTGGGCGGGGCCCAGAGCCTGAGCTGAAGCGGCCTCCGCGATGGGGGCGGGGGCCGAGCCCGGCGGCCAGGCCTGTGCAGGGACAGAGGGAGGGAGGGCGGGGCAGGAGCGAGGGGGCAGCCCCGGGTCCCCGCACCTCCTCCCACAGGGACAGCCCTTCCTGGGGGAGTTTCCCACGTCATTGTCAGGGTTTTGGCTGGTGACGCGGCTGCGAAAGGATTCACAAGGGAGAGAAGAGACAGGAGCAGAGGGAGGGCGTTTATTTTACTTCTTTAAAGGGAGGAAAGGGCCAGGTGCCCTCTGATGTCACAATGCACCCCAGATAGAGGGGCTGTTCCTTTATTAGGGTGCTAGCGAGTAAATGGCAGCTGTGGCAAAAGCATAAAGAGGGGAGGAGGAACCTGGAATTCACACAGAAGTTTCCCAGATCCCAGAGGCTGTGCTTAGAGCTATGGCTGGTCTGCCCTTCAGCTGCAAGTGTCCCAGGGAGGGGTCTTTCCCAGGATCTTTACAAGCCGGGAACACATTCTTACAGTGAAGTTACAGGGAACTCAAAAGGCGGGCAGATTGGGTTTGAAACCAGAAACTTTCTGCCTCCGATTTGCCTGGATCCTTAAACCCTCAGTGAGGAGGGGGGAGGGGAAGGGCACCCTGCTCTCTCAGCCCCTCCCTGTCTCCCCATCTGAAGGGAAGAGGCAGCTTGAGTTAGGGAAGCAGGTGGATGGGGGTGTCAGAGACAGACCCAGATATCCATTCATGGTTAGGCCCCTGATGAGATAAGGTCCCAAACAACAGTGGAAACAGATATTAATTTATGTATTTTTCAAGGGATAAAAATGTTCTGGTTGTAAGTTGTGGTCTTTGAAGCCTTTGTGTTTTGTGAGTGCATTTTGAAATGAATGTTATTAATTTAGGAGTCCCTATAACTAGTTAATGGGCCATTGATAATAACGTAGAATGTCTTTTTCTAGTTTCTTTCTATTTTGGAAACAGAACAATTTAAAAATCAAGAGTAGCCCTAACCGGTTTAGCTTAGTGGATAGAGCGCCGGCCTGCGGACTGACGGGTCCCAGGTTCGATTCCGGTCAAGGGCATGTACCTTGGTTGCGGGCACATCCCCAGTGGGGAGTGTGCAGGAGGCAGCTGATCGATGTTTCTCTCTCATCGATGGTTCTAACTCTCTATCCCTCCCCTTCCTCTCTGTAAAAACCCAATAAAATATATTTTTTTAAAAAAATAAAAATAAATATTTTTATTGATTTCAGAGAGGAAGTAAGGAGAGAGAGATAGAAACATCAATGATGAGAGTCACTGATCGGCTGTACTGCATGCCCCCTACTGGGGATCGAGCCCACCAGCATATGCCCTTGACTGGAAACGAACCCGGACACCCTCCCCCCCCCCCCCCCCCCGAGTCTGCAGGCTGACGCTCTGTCCGCTGAGCCAAACCAGCCAGGGCCCATTGAGCTTTTAGAACAGCGGTTCTCAACCTGTGGGTCGTGACCCCTTTGGGGGTCGAACGACCCTTTCACAGGGGTCGCCTAAGACCATCGGGAAACACATATATAATTACATATTGTTTTTTGTGATTAATCACTATGCTTTAATTACATTCAATTTGTAACAATGAAAAGACATCCTGCATAGCAGATATTTACATGACGATTCATAACAGTAGCAAAGTTACAGTGATGAAGTAGCAACGAAAATAATTTTATGGTTGGGGGTCACCACCACATGAGGAACTGTATTAAAGGGTCGCGGCATTAGGAAGGTTGAGAACCACTGTAGAGAGTGGAAGAGATAGGGAAAGACAGAGGGAAATACTGATGTGAGAGAAACACATTGATTGGTTGCCTCCTGCATGCGCCCCTGACCAGGGTCCCCGCAGGAGAGGAGCCTGTAACCAAGGTAAGTACCTTGACCGGAATCGAACCCGGGACCCTTCAGTCCGCAGGCCGACGCTCTATCCACTGAGCCACACCGGCCGGGGCTCCCTCCAGTTCTTAATCCCTGAGCACCACAGCATCACCCAGGCCGACAACCAACCCCGCCATTCGCATGGTCCATCATTAATGCCTTCATACACTTGATGACCTTGGCCGCCAAGGGGAGGACCCCTAAAGCCAACATTCCCTAGTGACCGAACTCAAAGTCCCCAAAGAGCCCTTCTCTCGCCTCACAGGCCCCCCCACCGCCCCCCACTCCCGTCCGCACCCGGGGCAGACCCACCTGATGCTGCGCTTCAAAAGACTCCGCGGCAGCGGCCAAAGGCTCAACTCACTTCCGCAACGATTTCTATTGGGCGCTGGGGCACCCGAGTCCTCCCTCCGACTGTCGCTAGGGACGCTGCCGGAGGTTCCGGCTGCAGCCGTGGGCGTGGCCACGAGCCGTGGGCGTGGTCACGAGCCGTAGGCGTGGCTCTGTGACGTACCGTGGTCACGCCCATCTCCCCTCGGATCCCGTCGCAAGCGGTCAACATGGACGGCGTTCGCCTTTCAGGAGAATTTTGAAATCACCTTTTGGGCACGTCATAGCCTCCCCGTTGGTGAGCAACACTGTGCTGAGTAAGTTTTCAGAGGCTGGAGCCTATCGAAAGCCAACGCGGAGCTGGTTGTGTTTTATTTAGCCCCTCCGTCCGCCCCTCCCCCACCCCCCCATGACTGGAAAGGATTGGGGTTGCCCTGGGCATTGCCCGGAGCACCATGGGGGCGGCCATCTTACCGGAAGTGCAGT
>NW_005871413.1:1122902-1132597 GCF_000147115.1 Myotis lucifugus
AACGGTTTGTCGTGGGAGGAACCCGCTGGGGAGGGCAGGGCTGTGAAGAGCGAGGCCCACGGGTGTCTCTGGACACGTGATAACTGAAGGCTGTGGAGATGACGGCAGAAGGTGGGGAGGAGGTGGGATTCCTCCCGCACTAGTGAAACCAAAGTGCTGTGTTCGGACCCGAGTTCGCTGTCCCGCAAAATCGAAAAAAAAAAGGCGTTAACGGAAAAATAGGTCAGCAAAAGCGAACAGCAAAGTTTGAGAGATCCTATATACTGAGACCCTAATATGCAAATTGGCCAAACAGTGGAATGACTGGTTGCTATGACTTGCAATGACCACCAGGGGGCAGACACTCAGCACAGGAGCTGCACCCTGGTGGTCATTGCGCTCCCACAGGGGGAGCGCTGCTCAGCCAGAAGCTGGGCTCGGGACTGGCAAGCGCAGCAGCGGTGGTGGGAGCCTCTCCTGCCTCTGCAGCAGCATTAAAGACCCCTGGGGAAATGTCCGACTGCCGGCGGGAGGACATCCCCTGAGGGGTCCAGGACTGCAAGAAGGCGCAGGCAGGGTTGAGGGACCTCCCCCCGACCCCCAGTGCACGAATGAATGTCATGCATTGGGCCTCTAGTACTAGTGTATGGTTCCAGGCAGAGGGAAGTCCCATGGGTCCCTACAGACCAGCAATTCTACTAAAGTGATCTCCAGAAAAAACAAACTTAGTCCTTGTCTGAATTTTCTTTAAGGCAGACTAAGTCCTATTTCTTGGATGAGTGCAAGGAAGGATTGGTGAGAAGACAACGGCTGATGGGCATGCGGGATTGAAGGCCCTGTTCCAGGTATCTTTTTTTTTGTAACACTACCTGTTTTATATATATATATATATATATATATATATATATATATATAATTGATTTCAGAGAGGAAGAGAGAGAGAGAGAGAGAGAGAGATAGAAACATCAATGATGAGAGAGAATCATTGACTGGGTGCCTCCTGCACACCCCCCAATGGGGATTGAGCCCCGAAACCCAGGACATGTGCTCTTGACTGGAATCGAACCTTGGACCCTTCAGTCTGAAGGCCAACGCTTTATCCACTGAGCCAAACCAATTAGGGTGGGGGAGACTATTTTCTTACAGAGAATAAAACTGTAGAAGGCGAAAGGAAAAAATAAAATTGGTTATTCAGATTTTTCAGTTATTTTTCAATCAGCATTTGTAACATAATCTCCTAGAAAATAATACATTTCCCCTAAATATATAGATTGTTTTAATGGAAAGTGCTGTACTGTTTTACATTCTGAGCAAAAATAGAGAAGGCTTTCAGTGTCCCCACAGCCCACGTAAAAATATTCTCACTCTTTGTATTGTAGTGGGTGTAACATTTCATTTTTTTAAAAAAATATATATTTTATTGATTTTTTTCACAGAGAGGAAGGGAGAGGGATAGAGAGTTAGAAACATTGATGAGAGAGAAACATCAATCAGCTGCCTCCTGCACACTCCCCACTGGGGTTGTGCCCGCAACCAAGGTACATGCCCTTGACCGGAATCGAACCTGGGACCCCTTGGTCCGCAGGCTGACGCTCTATCCACTGAACCAAACCGGTTAGGGCGTAACATTTCATTATTGTTTTGATTTGTATTTTCCCAATGTCTAATAATGTTGATCATATTCTCATTCCTGTCTCTTTGGTGAAATGTCTATTCAAGTTCTTTTTCCCATGTCTTTTTTTAACCGGGTTGGTTTCTTAATGAATCTGAAAAGTTTACATATTATTCATCTGGAAATGTCTTCATTTTGCCCCCCTTTTTTTGCTGTTAATCTTCACCTGAGGACATTTTTCCCCATTGCTTTTCAGAGAGAGAGTAAAAGGGAGGGAGAGAGGAAGGAAAAGAAGAAAGGAGAGAGAAAGAGAAATATTGGTGTGAAAGAGACATACCGAATTGTTGCCTCCCACAGGTGCCCTGATCGGGGGGTGGAGAGTGAACTGCAACTGAGATATGTACTCTTGACCAGAAATCGAACCCTCCACCCTTCTGTGCGCAGGCTGGCTCTCTAACCACTGAGCACACCGGCCAGGGTGAGGATAAAATTTTTCAAAAGAAAGCAGAAGGTGCTGTAAAGAAGATTATCATTGCTATTATTGTGAGCATTTGGGCCAATATAAGGAATATTCATTTCTGTAACTTGATTCAATTAAAATACATGGCTCCAGCTTTTCTTTTCTTCTTAAAGCTTTCAGGAATTTGTGAGGGTCGCCGAAGGACAAAGAGAGCTGCCTAGCGATGCTGGTGGAGTCGCACAACCAGGGCCAGGACCGCTGCGTCCTCACCTGCACTGAGTGCAAGCAGCGGGCGGAGACAGGCTGGCACTGCCCCGGGTGCGAGGACTACGACCTTTGCATCAGCTGCTACAACACCAAGGGCCACACCCACAGGATGGTGAAGGTGGGGCTGGGCCCGGATGAAGAGGCCAAGGAGGGCGAGGAGGGCGGCAACCAGGGGGAGATGCAGTTCAGGAGCATCCAGGAGGCTCGGCGCCTGAGCCTCCTGCGCTGCATCCAGACCCTGAGGCATGCCCGCCGGTGCCGCGACGCCAGCTGCTCTCGGGCCAACTGCCAGAAGATGAAGCATGTTGTGCTGCACGCCGCGCGCTGCCAGCGTAAGGCCAGCGGAGGCTGCCCAGTGTGCAAGCAGCTAATCGCCCTTTGCTGCCACCATGCCAAACACTGCCCAGGAAACCCATGCCCCGTTCCCTTCTGCCTCGACATCAAACAGAGGCTCCGCGAGCAACGCCTCCGGCTCCGCCAGGAGCGCCTCCGGCTCCGCCAGCAGCGGATTGGGAACCGCCTGCTGCAGGGGTAGCTCATGCGCCAGCGGATGCCACCATGAACACCCGTCACGTGCCTCAGCAGTCCGCCATCCCCTCCCTGAGCACCACCCTGGACACCCCCACAGCAGCCCAACACACCCCAGACACCACAGCCTCCGACTCAGTCCCAGCCCTGGCCTGTAAGCATGTCACTAGCTGGCTTCTTCAGCTCGGCCAGAACTTCGCCCCCATCAGTGTCCACGGGGAAGCCCACTAACCTTCAGCTCCAGCCCAGTCTGCAGAACCTGAACGTCATGCAAGCCAGCGGGCCACGACCTGCTGTCCCTCCGCAGCAGCAACAATGGGAGGCCTGAACCCCCAGGGCCAGGCCTTGAACATCATGAACCCGGGGCGCAACCCCAGCGTGGCGAGAATGAACCACAGCACAGAGAGATGCCGCGGAGCAGCAGCAGCAGCAGCAGCAGCAGCAGGAAGGCAGCGCTGGCATGGCTGCAGGCCTGGTAGGACACGCCCAGTTCCAGCAGCCCCAGGGACGCTGATGCCTCCCGCAGCCATGCAGCAGCAGCAGATCCAGCAGCCCATTGGGTCCCAGGCCAGCCAAACCCTGTTAGGACCTAACAGTTAGGCATATTCTGTACCTTTCCCTTGCCCTCAGTTTCTCCCGTGTGCTCAGGACTTTCTGTTGTCCCCACTGGAGGCTCCTGTCCTCTCTGCTGTTTTCCTGTTATTCTCATTTCAGGTGTCACAGGAGATAACTAAGCAGCTGAGAAAAGCAGCTCTAGACCCAGCTTCCTGCCACCGCCTGCACCTCCATCCAACCCACCCAGAGACATAAATATCCCGCCCTCCCTACTCTTGTTTGCTGAAATGGATATGCTGGTGTGTTATTACCATTTCTAGCCCTAACCGGCTTGGCTCAGTGGATAGAGTGTCAGCCTGGACACTGTAGGGTCCCCGGTTCAATTCTGGTCAGTAGCATAAACCTTGTTTGTAGGCACATCCCCAGGAGGAGGTGCAGGAGGCAGCTGATCGATGTTTCTCTCTCATTGATGTTTCTAACTCTCTATCCCTCTCCCTTTCTCTCTGTAAAAAAATCAATAAAATATATTTAAAAAAAAAAGAAGCTCATTCTTTCTAATCTAACTCTATAAAAAAAAAAGAGGCAAACACAAACATCCTGCCTTTCCAATGAGATCAATATCAGATGTAACCACATAGTCCCACTTTATAAAGGGAAGCCAAAAACTTACCAATTAATGGATGTAAAAGAATCTCAGAATTAGAAAAAGAAAATTTTTAAAAATAACAATGATTTAAGGGGAAATTCTCAATTAATCTTAAAATCAACTACTTAATAGTAGATGGGGATTAGGAATTCTTTTTTTTATATATATATAATTTAGAACTGTATTATAAGCTCAATCTTAAACATTTTAGTAGTTGAAATTTTATGTGTATGGCTAGGTTTAACTTTTTCCCCCCAAAAAGAGCAGGTTTAACTTTTAAAAGCTTACTTATTTTCCTTTTCATGTTTTTAAAAAGAGAACCTTGCTTCTAAAAAAGAAAAATATATATATTCTTCCTTTATGACTTATGTGGTATTAAAAATGTAAATATCAAAAATTGTGACTTTTTCATGGACCTGTTGCATGTGATAAAAAGCTATTTTTTAAAAATATGCTTTCCATTCATTTAGTAATGTTTGCTTTTCTAAATACCTCTTTAAATATTATAAACTAGCCTGTTGATCATTTAACTTTTAGTAACTTCTCATTATGAACAAATTTTGCATGTTCAGCTTGTCAGTTTCCAAAGTCAACTGAATGGTGCCTTCTGGATTTTTGACTGCATTTGCTCATTAAAACTGAGACCTAAGGAAATATCTACTTCCAAAGCATGGGGAAAATTGTTTATTTTCTATAAATACTAGCCCATGTTTGCCTGTCACTATCAAACAAATCTAACAGCTGGAATTTAAAACACTGTGCCGTTTTGATTAAATATGTTCCTGGGGCTCTTGTGAATTTAATCTGTGTATTATTGTAACAAACTGGATACTCCATCTAGGGCCTTAAAAACATACACGAGTTACATAAGCCCAGACATCAAAAAGGGAGGTGGGTGCAGCTCACTTAACTTCGAATCTTCCAGGCACTGAGGGATAAGTGTATATTAATGGCTGAGTAAAAAGAACATGGGTAATTGTTTTTTTTTTTTTGTTGGCATTTCAAGTGCAAAAGTATCTTTGATGGGTTTTCAAGAATGAATATAAAGTCGATCTGACTTCCAGTCTCTTGAGGAGCCTCACCCAAGAAATTAGCCATGGACGTGGGCTGCTCCCCATTCTTCCTGCAGCAGTTGTAGCTCCTACTTAAGAATTCCACGAAGGACTCCCCCCATTGCATGCGCTCTGGCGCGGCCGAGTCTTCCCAACTGCAGCCTGTTTACTCTTTGGACAGCTGCACCTCCTCCTCTGCTGACCCGAGTACAATACAAATGTTTCTTACTGATATTAAAGGAGAAAAACCTAGGTTGAGAAGGTCGGTTACCATTGCCGTATCCACAGGTAAGGAGCGAAGGCTGAGCAGGCAGAAGCGGGAGAAAGGGCGTCTCTGCGGCTACCCCCTCCCGCCGCCCGGAGGCCGGCCGAGGGCCCGGGTCCTCAGGAGGGTGGGCTCGCACGCTCGCCGCGTCGCCCGGGCCTCCCAGGAGGTGCCTTTTAACACTCGTGCCCATGCAACCAGCTCTCCGGGAGTCGGGTCCGTTGAAACCAGATGCGTGATGAGTAGTAACCTGGCTCTGCTCTCTTCGGAATCTTCCTTCGGTTATTTTTGTTTAAAATAAAACATGGTGCCCCTGGAGAGGAGAAGATGGGGTTGTTTCCTTTTCCACTGGGTCTGCCCGGAGAAAGAGGGCGGGATCCTTGAAGCTCACATGGGGAAGATCCTCCGTCGGCCGACCGCTAGCCTCGCAGGCCCGCGATCACCGCTCCGCCCCGGCCCTGCAGCGGGACAGGCGCCTTCTGGCTGCGCCTCGGGGTCTGTCCCTCCGCGCGGAGCGGAGTGGACGGATCAGACGTGGGCGCCGGGGCTGAGCTCTGCCGTTCCCCTCGCGGCACGACCCCACCTGAGGTCCTCCTTCGCCAGCCCGCAGACCACCAGGCCGGACCGGACAGCGTGCGATGGGTGGCCCTCCCGCACTCCCGGGACCAGTGCCCGAGGGACTCCTTGGCGCTGCGGGATGCTCGGTACCCACGGAGAGAGACGGCACCGAGCCCTCGCTGCAGCCTGCGCCGCTCGGAATTCTTTTTTTAAATATATCTTTATTGATTTCAGAAAGGAAGGGAGAGGGGATAAAAACATCAATGATGAGCAAGAATCATTAATGGGCTGCCTCCTGCACACCCCCTACTGGGGATCGAGCCCGCAACCCCGGCATGTGCCCTTGACCGGAATTGAACCTGGGACCCTTCAGTGCTCTGGCCCACCGTCCAACCACTGTGCCAAATCAGCTTGGGCAAACCTGCATAACTTTTGACACCCCTTCCTCCACAAAAACAAACACCTCCCCTCCAAACTTTAAAACTACACCCAGCTCTGGATACCATGGGGCATTAGTTGCAGGACCCCTGCGGATACCAAAATCCATGAATGCTCAAGTCCCTAAGGCCCTTATATAAAAGTGAGTAGAATAATGCATACAGTCAGCCCTCTGCATCAGGAATTCCCAACCGGATCAAAATACTGTTCCTAATTGGTTGGTTGACTACCTGGATGCAAAACCCATGGACAGGAAGAGCTATTTTTTTTTTTTCCGGGGTTGAGGTCGGGGAGAGAATCCCAGTATAAGCCCTCCCTGGCAGTTCAAACCTATGTCGTTCAAGAATCAACTGTAATCCCAAAGTAACATTATACACATTGCTATCTAGCTACCCCAATGGAAGGGTCCGAAATGCACGTTGAGGAACAATCACACCTCAGGACTCCCATTTTTTTTATATTTTATTGATTTTTTACAGAGAGGAAGGGAGAGGGATAGAGAGAAACATCGATCAGATCAGCTGCCTTCTGCACACCCCCCCACTGAGGATGTGCCCGCAATCAAGGCACATGCCCTTGACGGGAATCGAACCCGGGACCCTTTGATCCGCAGGCCGACACTCTATCCACTGAGCCAAACCGATCAGGGCCCATCTTTTCTTTTGGCGATTCCTTCCAGAACATGCTCCCAGGAGTTGGTGGCACATTGTCCTTAGCAGGGGGCCTACATTCTTGCTAGGAGAAATCTGAAGGGTGGGCAGTGCTCCCAGCATTGGTAGATTCTGGAGGCACGCGTCCTCTAGGGGACGAGGCAAGGCGCCTTCCGAAGGCCCCGCCTCCAGCCCCAGGGCATCGCCCTGTGAACTGCGTTTCCCAGAAGCCTCTGCGACAACGCTCCTTAGGGCCTTGAAGAGTGGCACGCCGGCGAGGTGAGCCGCTTCCATCTTCGCGGATTCCCGGGTTCTGGACTACATTTCCCAGAGGCCCCCGAGGCGCGGCTTCATTAGGAGCGCTCCGCGTTGCATTCTGGGAGACGCGTCCCCAGCGCACAGGGTTTTTTTTAGGCTCCGGCTTCCCTGGATGCCATCCAGCGTTCACCTCAGCCCTTGCGCCCCCTCCCGACGCCCTGTGGGCCGTTGGGTCCCACGCGGTAAGCTGTTAGCATCCCAGGAGGAAACCCGCGCGAGATGCGGCGGGGGGCGGGGGGTTAGCGGGGGGGCCGGCGGGTGTCGGGGCGCCAGACGCCCCGGGCGAGGAGGCCCGAAGCGCAGCCTCGGCCTCCGGCTGCGGGGAGAAGTGCGCGCGCGCGTGTGAGTGTGTGTGTGTGTGTGTGTGTGTGTGTGTGTGTGTGTGTGTGAGAGAGAGAGTGCGCGTGTCAGTGTCAGGGACCGGGCCACGCCCCCGGGACTCAGGAGCGTCGGCGCGGGCCGCAAGCCGGGTCCCCACGCTGTGACGCACCGGCGCGTGGTTGTGCTGGGGGCGGCTCTGCTCCGTGGGGGTGACCTCCGTGTGGGCTCCGGGGCCGGGCAGGTGACTGTGACGTGGGTGTCGGTGGGTGTGCGCTTGTGCGGCCGCGGCCGGTGCGGGGCGCGTTGGGAGGATTGTGGTGCGTGGCCACCGCGGAGCGAGGACCGGGGTGTGGTGTGTGCGGCAGCGCCCGGTGGCTGTGATGTCTCTGCGGCTCCCCTGCCGTCACCTTCCCGCCGGGAGTGCCTGCCTGGACGCAGGGGCCCCAGGGGGAAGTCAGAGCCCGACCCCCGCGAGGAGAGTGACAGCTGGAGGCGGGAAACCCCTTCCTGGCCGTGGAGGGGCGTCTTCTTGTTTGTCGGCAAAAGCTGTCCCCGTTTAATTGGTAGCAGATTCTGACTTGCACAAGTAGCATTCTTTTTAAAAAATATATATTTTTTATTGATTTCAGAGAGGAAGGGAGAGGGAGAGAGAGATAGAAACATCAATGATGAGAGAGAATCATTGATCGGCTGTCTCCTGCACGCCCCCTACTGGGGATCCAGCCCGCAACCTGGGCATGTGCCCTTGGCCGGAATTGAAC
Source organism: Myotis lucifugus (assembly GCF_000147115.1). Lineage (NCBI taxonomy): Eukaryota > Metazoa > Chordata > Mammalia > Chiroptera > Vespertilionidae > Myotis > Myotis lucifugus. The sequence continues at coordinate 1,131,313 of NW_005871413.1, forward strand.
CCAGGACCCTTCAGTCCGCAGGCGGATGCTCTATTCACCGAGCCAAACCGGCTAGGGCAGTACCATTTTTTTAAAAAATCTTTTTATTGATTTCAGAGAGAAAGGGAGTGGGAGATTGAAACATCAGTGATGAGAGAGAATCATTGATTGGCCACCTCCTGCACCTGCCTACTGGGGGTGAAGCCTGCAACTGGGGCACCAGAATCGAACCCGGGATCCTTCAATTCCGACGGCCAATGCTCTATCCACTGAGCCAAGCCAGCTAGGGCGCAAGTAGAGTTCTTTAAAAAATAAAAATAAAGAAGGCGCATAGTCCTGAGATGGCAATTTCCGCGCTAAAGTGCTCTTCCTATGGGCTACCTGAATGACAGGACAGAAGGGCCTCAGGAATGAGATCCTGTTTTGCAGGGGAGAGGTTCCAGACCTGACCGGTGCGGGGAGGGGGCAGATGCACAGTGACAAGACCCCCGGGACACTGGAGCCCAGTCCCCAGGAATCTCTGAAATACTCAGACCCGAGTTCCCCCTCTTTCTGGTTGGTTTTAGATAGGACATGGGGACAGGAGGGTATGTTTTGATGTCGTCTGTGCTCCAGAAAGGAACTGGTGTCTCATTCTCTCTTTCTCTTTCCCCCAGGCCAGCCATCCTGCATCGTCACGCGTCTTAAAATCAAGGTTCTGGTGAGTTTTGTTGTTGTTCAGCAAATGATTTGTTTATAGGGCGGAGGAATGTTTGCTTTCCTTGACCAAAAATGTCCCCCCAACAGGGACCTATCCCAGTGACTCCCCCCCAGCCTGTGCAGGTGTATTCCCCGTGTCCTCCCCACTGAGCCACCCTCCCCGGTGAGCATTCACTTGGCCGATTGCTCACATCCCCGTGGCTGATGGAATGGAATGCCGGTGGGAGGTTAGTGTTTGCGCTTTAGTTCAGTGTGACTTGGTGAGGAGGATGCTCGTGTTTAGGGGGAACCGAACACTAGACATCGGTGGTCCTTTCACAGGCCTGCCTTTCAGATCACAAGAAAGGAGAGGGTGCCCTAACTGGTTTGGCTCAGTGGATAGAGCGTCAGCTTGCGGACTGAAGGGTCCTAGGTTCGATTCCAGCCAAGGGCACATGCCCAGGTTGTGAGCTTGATCCCCACTAGGGGGCGTGCAGGAGGCAGCCAATCAATGATTCTCTCTCATCATTGATGTTTCTGTCTCTCTTTTCCTTCCCTCTTCTCTCTGAATCATAAAGATATGTTAAAAAAAAAAAAAAGGAAGGGAGGAGAAATTATTTTTTTTAAA
>NW_005871413.1:1132769-1137757 GCF_000147115.1 Myotis lucifugus
TTTTCTTTTTCTTTTTTTCTTTTTAATATATTTTATTGATTTTTTACATGAGAGGAAGGGAGAGAGATAGATAGTTAGAAACATCGATAGGAGAGAAACATTGATCAGCTGCCTCCTGCACATCTCCCACCGGGGATGTGCCCGAAACCCAGGTACATGCCCTTGAACGGAATTGAACCTGGGACCTTTCAGTCCGTAGGCCGACGCTCTATCCACTGAGCCAAACCGGTTTCGGCATGCTGTTCTTTTTCAATGGATTTATTTGTTTAGAATGGTTTTAGATTCACAGAAGAATTCCAAAGAATTTTTTTTAAAAATATATTTTATTGATTTTTTACAGAGGGGAAGGGAGAGAGATAGAGAGCTAGAAACAGCGATCAGCTGCCTCCTGCACACCTCCCACTGGGGACGTGCCCACAACCCAGGCACATGCCCTTGACCGGAATCGAACCCGGGACCCCTCAGTCCGCAGGCCGACGCTCATCCACTGAGCCAAACCGGTTCTGGCCCAAAGAATTTTTCTTACAGAGAATTCCCAGGTACCCTGCCCCTGTTTCCCCATTATGACCAAGTTAGCATGGCACATTCCTTATACTGAATGGGCCGATTTTGATACGTTATTGTTAACTCAAGTCCATGCTTTATTCCTTTCCCTTAGTTTTTACAGAATCTTCTCCATCTGTTTCAGGATCCCATCCAGGAGACCACGATACAGTTTGTTGTCATGTCTCCTTAGGCTCCTCTTGGCTCTGACAGTTTCTCAGACTCCCCCTGTTTCTGATGACCTTGAAGACGTAAGAGGTGCTGATCAGGCATTTGGCGGGGTGTTCCTGCGCTGGAATCTGATGTTTGTCTCACGTTTAGATGAGGTGCATGGGTTTGAGGGTGAAAGATCACAGAGGGTACAAACTGTCAACACGATGTATGGTTGTTGAGGTTGCCCTTGTTAGTGTTGGCGAGGGTAGTGTTTGTTCGTTTTCTCCACTGGAAAGTTACTCCTTTTCCCTCCTTTTCATACTTAGACTCTTTGGAAGGAAGTCGTATGTGCAGCTCATGGTTAAAGTGTGCAGAATTATGCCCCCTCCTCCTCCTCCTTTGTTTCTTGATCATTTCTTTTTGTTTTCACAACCCTTTAAAAATGTAAAACCACCCTAGCCGGTTTGGCTCAGTGGATAGAGTAGTGGTTCTCAACCTTCTGGCCCTTTAAATACAGTTCCTCATGTTGTGACCCAACCATAAAATTATTTTCATTGCTCCTTCATCACTGTAATGTTGCTACTGTTATGAATCGTAATGTAAATATCTGATATGCAGGATGGTCTTAGGCGACCCCTGTGGAAGGGTTGTTTGACCGCCAAAGGGGTCGCGACCCACAGGTTGAGAACCGCTGGGATAGAGCATTGGCCTGCATACTGAAGGGTCCCAGTTTCGATTCCGGTCAAGGGCACAGGCCCGGGTTGTAGGCTTGATCCCCAGTGTGGGACCTGCAGGAGGCAGCCGATCAATGATTCTCTCTCATCATCGATGTTTCTATCTCTCCCCCACCCTTCCTCTCTGAAATCAATAAAAAATATTAAAAATAAATAAATAAATAAAAATAATAACAACATAAAAATGTAAAACCCTTTAGCCCTACAAAAACAGGCTGACCTAGAGTATTGGGGTTTCAATCCTGTCTCTGCCTCTTAGCATTTGGGGCTCTATAAAGACAAGGTTGTGATGAGGATGAGATAATATAGGTAAAGCCCCTTAGAATAGCCCCCAGAGCATTAGTGTTCAGTACATTCTGTTTTCTCTATGTGGTACGTCTGGATGCCCTGTAGGTCAGAAGCAACATATGTATGAAGGTCATTATGATGGATACTTACCAGTTCTCAAAATGAACCAGAGCACCTGGCTGGTGTTGCTTGGTGATTGGTTGAGCGTCAACCTATGAACCAGGAGGTCACTGTTTGATTCCCGGTGAGGGTACATGCCCAGGTTGTGGGCTCGATCCCCAGTGTGGGGCGTGCAGGAGGCAGCCGATCAGTGATTCTCTCTCATCATTGATATTTCTGTCTCTCTCTTTCCCTCTCCTTTCCTCTCTGAAATCAATAAAAATATATGTATTTTTGCCCTGACCGGTTTGGCTCAGTGGATAGAGCGTTGGCCTACAGACTGAAGGGTCTCGGGTTCAATTCCAGTCAAGGGCATGTACCTTGGTTGTGGGCACATCCCCAGTAGGAGGTGTGCAGGAGGCAGCTGATCGGTGTTTCTCTCTCATCATGTATTTTAAAATGAACTAGAGCAGGGGTCCTCAAACTACGGCCCACGGGCCACATGCAAATACAAATATTGTATTTGTTCCCGTTTTGTTTTTTTACTTCAAAATAAGATATGTGCAGTGTGCATAGGAATTTGTTCATAGTGTTTTTTAAACTATAGTCCGGCCCTCCAACGGTCTGAGGGACAGTGAACTGGCCCCCTGTTTAAAAAGTTTGAGGACCCCTGAACTAGAGCATAGAACAGGAATCCTTAGCCTGAGGTCCTTCCTTTAATTGCATTTGCCATTTTCCAAGGGAAATTGTATACAGACTTGTTGCATATGGCTTTCTTCCTCAGAAAAAAATCTATAACTTTGTGGCATTCACAAGTGTGGACGTGCCCCCCCAAATTAGACCCTTGTTCTGGAACCAAAGGCTGTGTTCAGACCACAGCCAGTATTCAGAATGATGGACATGGTTAAAGTAAATCACACCCAATTCATGTTATGAAGTATTATGCAGCTATGAAGAGTGATGTTTAGAAATAGTCATAAGAAGGAAAAATGCATGTGATGTAATATTAAACAGTACTCAATACTATGCATGAACATTTTTACTTAGTTGAAATTTTATTTAATAAAACACTTTTTAAGTATCCTATTCAATATGACATTTTAATTGCTTACTCAGTGAAGGCGGAAGGGAGAGGGGCCACTTGTATTGAGCACCTTCCCTGTACCAGACACTCTTCTCTCTGCTTTGCACTTTCCCTCATCAGGCCACGGAGCAGCTTAGCTGTTGTTGCGCCGAGTCTGATGGTATTAGAGACACGGGAAGGATGTGCAAGGTCAGGGAGGTCATATCGGTTTGTCACCCGTTTTTCCAATACTGGGCCTTGTGTCAGTTTCCTGTTGCTGCTGTAACAATTGTCACAGATTGAGTGGCTTAAAACAGCACAGATTCGTTATGGTGCAGTCCTGGAGGTTAGGAGTCCAAAATGCCCTGGGCTAAACCAAGCATGTCAAACTCAAAGGCTGAATAAACAAGGTGTAAGTGTATGTGGGCCGAAAAAAAAACACAAAAAGCTCCCATTTTCATAGAAACGTGGGCTTATTTCAGTAGAGACGTGCTGAATACAAAGGGCTGAAATAAATGAGTCATCGTTAACATAAAATAATGGAACATTTTAATAAAAATTAATATTTTTTCTTGAACATGAACTTACCAGACACTGAATAACTGCACAAACTCATAAGCGTCACACAAATAAACCTATTTTTCTTGTTCTCTGAAACCGAAATATTTCCTGTTGTGCACACCAAACAAGCCAGTACAAGACTAATGATGTGGCCATCGGCTGCTAAAATATTCACTGCTGGTATTAGTGGAGGGAAATGGGGTGCCGGCGAGTAAGGGAAATGAATGCAACAGGATTATAGTCATCAGTCATTAGCGAACGTTGTAGTTCGTTATTAATATGTATAACAGGATTTGTAAAAATTAAGTTAGGAAATTTTTATTAAAACGTTTTTACATGCCGTTATATTGGCTGGGCCGCAAAAATATTCATTGTGGGCCGCATGCGGCCCGCGGGTTTGACATGCTTGGGCTAAACCCAAGGTGTCGGTAAGCCTGCGTTCCTTTTCAGAGGCTCTAGGGGGCACCCTTCCCCTGCCTTTCCCAGCTCCAGAGGCTGCCTGCATTCCTGGAATTACAGCCCATTCCTCCATCTTCAGAGCCAACAGAGACAAGTCCTCTCATGTCATATCACGCTGTCCCTGCTTTCCTCCTCAAATCTTTCTCTCCTTCTGACACCCCTCATCTACTTTTGCGATTACATTGGACCCACCCGGATAATTCTGGATGATCTCCCTATTTTAAGGTCAGCTGATTAGTGACTTTAAGTCCAGCTGCAACCCTTTCCATGTAATATAACATAGTCCCAGTTTCCAGAATTAGGACGTATGCTGTTCAGTCTACCACAGGCCTATTCGTTCAGCTTTCTCTTACTGACTGCAATATACCGCACTCCAACTGTGGGGTTTTCTCTTTATTATTTTTTCTTTAACTTTGGGACTGTCTTAAGTTTATTTCTTATAATGGGATTAATGCAGGACTACTGCCAACAATTTCAATTTCCTAAGGAGCTCATAAAGGAGAAACTTGAGAGTGTGTTCTCCCTCCCAGGCACGCCAGCACCCTTCCCTCCCCTCCCCTCCCTTCCTTTCCCCTCCTTTCCCCTTCCTCTTCTCTCTCCCCCCTCTCCCTCCTACCTCTGTCCCCCTCCTCCTCCTCCCAGGCCTATTACCATTACCTTCCTCACTTCCAAGCTCCTAGGGCCCTTCCTTTAAAGAAAAAAAGAAGAAGAAGAAACTTGAGCCCGGCCAGTGTGGCTCAGTGGTTGAGCATCGACTCATGAAACCTATGCACCAGGAATTCATGGTGCATATACTGGGTGTCCCCCCCCCGCCCCAAATACACTTAAAAGCTGATAGCTAAGTTGATTTTTCTTTCTTTTTAGATTTTACCTTTTGGAATTCATTATTCAAAGTCTGTATTCATTTTTGGGGAATAATTCTCCAAAAAATATATATGTGTGTGTGTGAATGTATATGTGTGTGTGTGTATGTATATATATATATATATATACATATAAATATATGATTGGTGCCTTCCTTTGTTCTGTGCTGCCCCCTGGTGGTCAGTACATGTCATAGTGATTGATCGAACTCCAAGGGGACACTT
>NW_005871413.1:1137857-1152308 GCF_000147115.1 Myotis lucifugus
AAAAAGTAGAATGTTGAGCCAAATCATAATTCTGTTCAGTGCCTGCAATGAGCCTGACCCTGGGGTAAGTGCTGTGCCCTAACAGGTGCTAGGACAGCCGTGGGCAAACTACGGCCCGCGGGCCGGATCCAGCCCGTTTGAAATGAATAAAACTAAAAAAAAAAAAAGACCGTATCCTTTTATGTAATGATGTTTACTTTGAATTTATATTAGTTCACACAAACACTCCATCTATGCTTTTGTTCCGGCCCTCCGGTCCAGTTTAAGAACCCATTGTGGCCTTCGAGTCAAAAAGTTTGCCCACCCCTGCTCTAGATGGAGAGATAGAAAGTTTATTTTCTAAGTTAATTAAATGTCTGACCAAATATAGCAGGCTAATGTTTAAGTGGATAATTTTGTATGGCCCAGGAATGATGTTATAAATATCCAAATGGCTCTTGGCAGAAAAAGGTTCCCCACCCCTACTCTGGGTGGACTCAGGATCCAACCCATTGTCCTACCCGTGACCAAGAGGTATTACAGGGAAAGGGTCCAGGGCAGTCAGCCGAGGGAAAGGCACACAGGACTAATCCTCCCTCCATCAGAGTCCAACCACATGCAGTGTTGTCTGTGGGGGAGCTCACAGCCTGGGAGCCAGGGTTTCTATCAGGTGTCAGTCACGTAGGCACCCTCTGCATAGCACATACAAACATTCCAGGAGCATGAGTCACTGTCCTCAGTGAGGGAATGGCGAGAATCCTGCAAGTCCAGCCAAGGACCAGTCTTGCAAGCAGGCTTAAGGTTAGCAGTTTCAGGCCTGCTGTGCAAGGGATATACACTTTTCAGGATGCTTTCTTCTACTCCTCTCTACTTTGATATCTCTCTCTCTCTCTCTCTCTCTCTCTCTCTCTCTTTCTCTGTTGATGTCTTATGGTCTGTTTGTCAGTATCTGTGTGTTTGTCTCCATATGTGTGTATATTTATTCATATAGCACATATATGAATATATACGCACACTATATTATGTGTACATATTCATATATAGAATTTAAAAAATATATTTTATTGATTTCAGAGAGGAAGAGAGAGGGGGAGAAATGGAAACATCAATGATGAGAGAGAATCATTAAATCAGAATCATTAAATCGGCTGCCTCCTGCACACCCCACACTGGGGATCGAGCTCAAAACCCAGGCATGTGCCCTGACCGGGAATTGAACTGTGACCTCCTGGGTCATAGGTTGAAGCTTAACCACTGAGCCACCATGGCTGGGCTTATATAGAGAAGTTGACAAGGTATTGTACCATCTTGTTTTGGTAACATTATTTTCCCACTGACGGTATATCTGAAATACTTTTCATATTCTAAGTATTCCAACTTAGCAGTAAGTAACCACTGACCTCGGTGTTCTGCATTGATAGTGTGCATGCGTTTATGGGGTCAGCTTTTCCTGTCCGCCTGCCACATCCTGACTCATGTCACCCTCTCTGGAGGCCAGAAGAGATTTGAGTTTGGATGATGCAGCCTCTCCTCGCCCTGGACAGTGTGACTGGAGGGAGCAGGATGGACTCCAAGTGAGGCCAGCCCCACCCTAAGATTGTTGGGTATGGCCAGCCCCACCCTGTGATGGCAGCTAGTACCCATCACTCGGGTCCAGATCGCAGTCCCCTCCCCAGAGTTAGCCACATTGGGGGCTTGAGGGCCACCCTCAGTTTTGACGCCAACTGCAGGTTTGGGAGTTTCCTGAAACCAGCCTCAGGGTCAGTAATTCAGGACTAGGACTCCCAGCACTCACTGGAAGCTCTTCTCTCAGGGGTGCGGGTTATTACAGGGAAAGAGCACAGAGTAGCACCAGCCAAGGAAGTAGGTGTGTAAGTCCAGGTGTGGGGGGTGTTCACAACCTGAGCTCCGGTGTCCTCGCCCCATGGGCACTGCCTACCAGGGACGCACCTGGTCCACCAGGGCTTCATCACATAGGCATCACTAATTGACTTGACTATAGAGAAATATAGACCTGATTGATTAGGTCAACTGATACCCCATGACCCAAAACCCCCACCCAAATCACTTGGTCCTTCTCTAGGATGAGTAGCCCCAGCCTAAGGTTGTTGGGTATGGCCAGCCCCACCCTTAGATTGTTGGGTATGGCCAGCCCCACCCTTAGATTGTTGGGTATGGCCAGCCCCACCCTAAGATTGTTGGGTATGGCCAGCCCCACCCTTAGATTGTTGGGTATGGCCAGCCCCACCCTAGGATTGTTGGGTATGGCCAGCCCCACCTTAAGATTGTTGGTCATGGCCAGCCCCACCCTAAGATTGTTGGGTATGGCCAGCCCCACCCTAGGATTGTTGGGTATGGCCAGGCCCACCCTAAGATTGTTGGGTATGGCCAGCCCCACCCAAAGATTGTTGGGTATGGCCAGCTCCACCCTAAGAATGTTGGTCATGGCCAGCCCCACCCTAAGAATGTTGGGTATGGTGAGGCCCACCCTAAGATGCAGCCTGGCAGCTAGTACCCAAAACAAAAGACCTTCCTATCAAGTCTGATGCAGATTACCTCTCAGAAACTGAGGACAAAGGCCAGGTCTCTCTTTGGTCAAGAGCAAATCCTTAATACTTACCCCTAACAGGGAGCTGGCTGAAGATCCTCCTGCTAAAATGTTTGGGTCTGATTTCAAAACAAAAAAATAACTAAAAACCCCTCTTTTCTGCCCTGTGCTGCTGGGTGTCCTGGAGTTGGAGGGAGAGCCTGTTTTCCCTCCGATCTTTTCCTGACCTGTGGTGTCTGTGTGGGGGTGCTGGGAAGGAGCTGGCGTCCTTGCGAAGCAAAGATGGAGGAGCAGGAAGGTTGTGTGAAGTCACTCTGGGGACCCAGGAGCACTGACTTCAATGCCTCTTTCTCCTGGCCCAGCTCCGCCTTCTCCAGAGTCGGTCTGCGGTGAAGGAAGCCCTTAGACAGCTCATCGGGTCCTGATTCTGAAACTATGGCCCACGTAAGTGTGTATGTCTCTTCCCTCCCCGCAGTGTGCTATTTGGATCCCGTGGTGGTTTTTATGAATTATCCCCAAGCCTCCTGCCCCAGGGAGCCCCATCCAATGACCTGCTTCCAGTCCTCTCCATTCCGTCAGTGGTGATGCCGCATCGCCCCTCACCCACCTCGGGGCCCACGTTCATAGAACATGGTGCTGATGATTCAGTACCTCCCTTATGCCCAGTTTTGTCAGTGGGAATGTTGGGGGAATGGAGGAAGAAAGTCCCTGGGGAGAAAGATTTGCTTCGGGTCCATGGTCTGATTAGTTGGAGATGTTGGACGCTTTTGAGCACCGGAGAACACAGGAATCCTCTGTTCCAGGCAGAAAAGAGGGGGTGTGCATATCAGTTGGCCTCGGGGTTAGTGTGTGAGGACAGCCCAGGCTCTGAGGCTGTGAGCATCCGACAGGGCAGGGGCTGAGGCCAGGGGACCCGAGAGGCCACTTCTCTTGTTGAACAGACCTCTGTGTGTGTCTGTGTCATTTGCCACCAGCATCCTTTCAGTCAGGAACAGGGGATGGGGAGTGGGGGCGTGGTCATGGATCAGAGCATCCAGTACAGACGAGTAGGTGACCACATGCTCCCAGAACTGCGGACAACCGGAGTTGTTTTGCGCAATCACTATCATGCAGTCTAATCTGTCCATGTGTTGGAATTTTAAAAATGTTTTCTGTCATTACAAAGCCGTAGGAATGCTGTGAGGCAGGCACGTGGCAGGCTGTGTGTGTGGGAATGGGAGGAAGCCAGGATCGCTCTGTCCTTGCTCCGCAGGCTGCGGTGCCGGATTGCACAGGTGCAGCTGGCTTTTCTCTGCAGTCACACGGAGGGATTCTGCCTGTCACGGCCACGCCCTCACTGTCCCCTCCCATCTCTCCGGCTTTCCGGGAGGCACTGTGTCCACTCTACCCAGAGCGTAGGCCTGCCTCTCCTTTCCTTCGTCTTGAAACTGCCCTTCCGTTTCCTCAGGGACATGTGGTTTGTGTTCTCAGGGTCCCGTGACGTTCTCAGACGTGGCCATCGACTTCTCCCAGGAGGAGTGGGCCTGCCTGGACTCCACGCAGAGGGACCTGTACTGGGACGTGATGTTGGAGAACTACAGTAACTTGGTCTCACTGGGTAAGCTGCCTGAGTCATCTAACTCACACTCTGCTCCCGGGAATGTCAGCCCCTTCCCTTGTGAATTTTAGGGCTGCCTTTCAAGAGACAGAGTTTAGCCCAGCAGGTGTGACTCAGTGGTTGAGTGTTGACCCATGAACCAGGAGGTCACGGTTCGATTCCCGGTCAGGGCACGTGCCTGGGTTGCGGGCTCGATCCCCAATATGCAGAGGCAACGGGGCAATGATTCTCTCTCATCATTGATCTTTCTCTCTTTCTCTTCCTCTTCCTTTCTGAAATCAGTAAAAAAAAAATTTTTTTTTTTTAAGAAATGAGTTGAATCTTCTTCCTGTTCCCAGGGAGTGCTTTGAGCCTTGTCGGGTTGGAAGTGACCATCCACACCTTCCTCTCGTCATCCACCAGTGATCTTCCCACCTTCGTCTGGCCCTTCCTGTAGTTCCCACTCTCTTCATGAGCAAAGGATTAGTTAGAATTCTGGAATATTTATTTCACAGCCATCTTCAAGAAAACCAAGCTTCCTACTGTGTTGTTATGTTTATACCCAAATGGTCGTGGTTCTTTGGGGTGACTTGATTTCTCTATAGAGGTGGATTGACAAGCAGAATTCACATAAAAACAAACAGCATATTCCATTTCCGACACATTGTGCCCAAAGTGAGGTTGAAAATTACAAATCTGTGACCTTTGAGTTAAACATTAGATGATAATATCTTGTCATTATCTCAGGAAATTTCTTATTTTTCTGTTAGAAAAGTAACAACCATAATATTTATGGCTAATTTTTTAAAAATATATTTTTGTTGATTTCAGAAGGGAAGGGAGAGGGAGAGAGAGAGAGAGAGAAACATCAATGATGAGAGAGAATCATTGATTGGCTGCCTCCTGCACACCCCCCACTGGGGATCGAGCCCACAATCTGGGCATGTGCCCTTGACTAGAATTGAACCCAGGACCCTTCAGTCCGCAGGCCGACAGGCTATCCACTGAGCCAAACCAGCTAGGGCCTTATGGCTAATATTGTGCTCACTGTATACGAGGTATTGAACTAGGCATTGTGTGTATGTGTTGTATAAATACCCTTCATTTCATTCCCATGAGTTTAGGAGATAGACACAGTGATTAAGTGTGATTTGCGGATGAGTATGCTGGGTCCAGAGGACACGGTCAGACAGAGGAGGCAGGACAAGAACTGAACGGAAGAATTCTGGCCCAAATCCATGCTGCCAGCGACCACGTTCTACTTGCCACCAGGGAGAAGGCCTTCAGAAGTTTAAAATGAGACCTGTCCCTACCTGTCGGTCCACCTGTTGGTTCTCTAACCCTTCCTCTCTTTTTGAAGTCTCTGTGACTTTGACGTCTAGGTGGTTATAAACTTGATTTTCCTGGGTTGCCCAGGTGTGTCATCACCACATGTACAAAGTATGCTGCTTTTCGTCTTTAATTCCCAGGTTTCCCCTCTGGTGTCTGGTGCTTACTCGTGTCTGCTGATAGGAAGTAGTAGCTGATAGTCTTCAGGTTTATTCATTAATATTGTGGTACCAAACACGCACATGTTACCAAGGGTCTAGTTGGTTCATATTTATTCTACTAGAGAAGCTTTTTTAAAATACATACATATACAGTGTGTGTGTGTATATATATATATATATTTTTAAATTGATTTCAGAGAGGAAGGGAGAGAAACATCGATGATGAGAGAGAATCACTGATTGGCTGCCTCCTGCACGCCCCACACTGGGGATCCAGCCCATAACCCGGGCCTGTGCCCTGACCAGGAATTGAACTGTGACCTCCTGGTTCCTAGGTCGACACTCAACTACTGAGCCACGCCGGCCGGGCAGAAGTTTTATTTCTACTAGAGAAGTTTTTGGTTTGTCGTTTGCTTTGTTTGTTTATTTTGTTTTTCCTAAAAGGAAGCAAAATGTGGTGTTTTTTCCTCTAGATTTGGAGTCACCCCATGAGACCAAGAACTTACCTACAGAAAAGGGCATCTGTGAGATGCGTTTCTCCAAGTGGAACTCGGACGGGAAAAGCAAGTCCCTCGGCCTTGACTGGGTGTGTGAAGGTGAGTTAGTAGGGGCGCGGGGCCCTCCAGGGGGGTATCTCAACCGAAGGAAAACCAGCCGTGCGAAAGCGCCCGCCGGGGAGGAGGCCTCGGTCAGGCCGCCCCAGAGACCTCCTCGCAGGGAGAACGCCTATGAGTGCCAGGAGTGCGGGAAGGCCTTCAGCCGTGGCTACCAGCTGACTCAGCATCAGAAAATCCACACGGGCGAGAAGCCCTACCAGTGTAAAGAGTGTAAGAAGGCCTTTCGCTGGGGTAACCAGCTGACTCAGCACCGGAAAATTCACACCGGCGAGAAGCCTTATGAGTGTAAGGACTGCGGGAAGGCCTTCCGCTGGGGCTCGAGCCTCGTCATCCACAAGAGGATTCACACGGGCGAGAAGCCCTACGAGTGTAAGGACTGCGGGAAGGCCTTCCGCCGCGGCGACGAACTCACGCAGCACCAGAGGTTCCACACGGGCGAGAAGGACTATGAGTGCGAGGACTGTGGCAAGACCTTCAGCCGCGTGTACAAGCTCATTCAGCACAAGCGGATTCACAGCGGCGAGAAGCCCTACGAGTGTAAGGACTGCGGGAAGGCCTTCATCTGCGGCTCCAGCCTGGCTCAGCACAAACGGATTCACACGGGCGAGAAGCCCTACGAATGTCAAGAATGCGGGAAGGCCTTTACCCGTGTCAATTACCTTACTCAGCATCAGAAAATTCACACTGGTGAGAAGCCTCATGAATGCAAGGAGTGTGGGAAGGCCTTCCGCTGGGGTTCCAGCCTCGTGAAACACCAGAGAATCCATACGGGGGAGAAGCCATACAAGTGCACGGAATGTGGGAAGGCCTTCAACTGTGGCTATCACCTGACCCAGCACGAGAGAATCCACACTGGCGAGACGCCTTACAAATGTAAGGAGTGCGGGAAGGCCTTTATTTATGGGTCCAGCCTGGTGAAACACGAGCGGATTCATACCGGAGAGAAGCCCTACGAGTGCAAAGAGTGTGGGAAAGCCTTTAGCCACGGCCACCAACTCACACAGCATCAGAGAGTGCACAGCAGTGCGAAGCCCCACGAGTGTCAGGACTGTGGAGAGGCGTGTGGCCACGCACACCATTACAGAGGACACCAGGGGCTCCACGCCGCGGGCAAACCTTTCGAAGACAAAGAATGTTCAGAGGCCTCTAGACAGCACTCGTTTCTTCCACAACACGAGGCAAATTCGTGATACGATTTAACATAAGGAAGTCGTCACCGGCCACTCTCCTTCCAGAATCTCAGGATAGTCCTGCGAGAGGCAGGTTTGGAGACGAGAAGTCACTTTTCCTCCCCGATTACAACATACACAGTGTAGACAGTTTGTTTACTGGATGGGTTAATGGACGCATAGAAGGTTCCCAGGACCTTTTGATTTCATTTCAGATTCATTCTGGGGGATAACTGCTGATGTAACATACGTGCAATAGCCTTTCCTCGCCACAGCTGTCATCCTCAGCCCCCCCTTACTGTGCCTCGGGGGAAATGACCTTTAACCCCTGTGCGGATCTGTGAAATCAGGACAGCCACCTGATACTGCCCGTGGGCCATTAGACAAGTCTGGTATGTGGAACTCCCTGCAAGTGTATCTGGAATATTGTGCAAACTCAATAAACATTGGCTGCGTTTCTGTCGTCATTACCCTCGGTGTTGCTGTTAGTGAATTATTGCAAGAAGGCCCCCTGTGGGGATAACAAGTTTAGAAAAGACTATTAAACTTCTACAAAAAAATAGTTTTCACAGTCCTGGGCCCATGGTGTTTCTTAGCACATAGAAGCTGCTAAACATAAAAAAGGTTAATAAGTTGCACTTCCTTGCCTGGTGTGCATGGCTCAGTGGTTGAGCATCGACCTATGAACCAGGAGGTTATGGTTGTTTATAGGGCGGAGGAATATTTGCTTTCCTTGGCCAAAAATGTCCCCCCTAACAGGAATTCAGAGCCAAGACCCAAACTGTAGGGGAGAATTTATTTGGTCAATCACAGAGGCAGGAAAGTAATTCCTAGAAGAAATGGGCTGAGGAAATGCATTATGGGGGTAAAGGAAGGGCCCTTGGAGCTTGGGAGGGGGGAGGGGCGGGGAAAGGGAAGGGGAAGGCACGGGCTCCTGAGTGGGAGAGCACACCACACCGAGTCCTCCAGCTGCAGGGTGTTCCGTGGAGATTTGGGGGCGGTCCCAGAAGATCGCAAGACTATTCAGTTTTCCAGGTGTGTCCGTTCTGGGTTGTGGCCATGGGTCATTATTCCGTGCAGCTGGTCCTGACCTCGGCCGTGGCTGCCTTTGTTGCTTATCTGGGCCTGGAGCTGAAATACAACTGAGGCCTAGACGTCGTCTCTAGGGAGGAAAGGTTCGGGGTCCAAACAGCGAGACCAGCAATGACATGCTGGGGGCGAGGTCCCACCCCACAATGTCCTTCGCTAGGCCCTGGGGCTTCCCGCCCTGGTGGCCTGTTCCTGGCCCGTCTTCCTTGCTGTGCTCATGTCTGTCTAACTGCCTGTTACAGACCAACAGATCAATGTTCCTCTCTCCCTCTCTCTCATCAAATTTTTTTATTTTTAATAAAAAAGTAATAAATTAAGAGGCGGGGAGGACTTAAATGACTATGGATCAAGAGAAGATCACCAGGTCACCAGTAAGTACGTGAAATTGTGTTCAACTTCCTTTCCCATCCAGGAAATGCAAAGCAAACCGCCACGTCGCTAGACGCTCAGCAGAATGGCTAAAATAGAAATCGCATGAGCCGCTGTCTTGTTGGATATGCAAACATGGCCTGTTCAGGAAGGAACTGAGCCGCACACTGTACCCATCACATCCTGGCGGTCCCGCCACAGGGACCGGAGGCCATGCTCCGGGCAGGGAGCAGGCTTGTCCTGAAGGGGCCAGGGCCTGGGGTAGAGACCCAGGAGAGTGCTGGGAGCAGTCAGACTTGGGGGGACCTGAGCCGTCTGAGGCCGGTCAGCCCTACAGCGAAGGGTGATGTTGAGGAAATAACTGGAGCCCCTGGTGGGAACCTGAGAACAAGGGGGTGGGTGCTGTCCTTCCAAACTGCTCCATACAGGTAGGGGGAGTGAGGAGAAGGAATTGGCAAGTTCCTGTCGGGAGAGGGAGGAGGGCCACAGAGGACGGAGTGTGCGGAGGGAGGCGGGATGAGGGAGGCACAGAGATAAGATGAAGCTGTGCAGACACAGGCAGTGCCGGGCAGGCCTCTGGACACAGCCCAGCAGCAGGGACACTGCCTGAGTGGACAGGTGACACAAAGAAACGGGGAAGTGGACATCACTCAGGACTCAGGCTAAGGAGCAAACACCCAAGTCAAAGGAGCCTGAGACGGACGGTTGGGTGGGAGCATAAGGGGACTGGCCTGCAGAGGTGCCACAGGCGTGGCCTCGGGGGACCCAGGTCTCACATGAAACTTCCTGTTTGGCTGTGTTTTTTTTTCTTATTCTTGCTGATCCTCTCCTTGAGGATATGTTTCCATTGATTTTTAGAAAGAGTGGAAGGGACAGGGAGACAGAAACATCGATCAGAGAGATACATCCATTGGTTGCCTCCCATGTGCGCCTGGACCAGGGCTGGGGATGGAGCCTGCGAGGGAGGTACATGCCCTTGACCGGAATCGAACCCAGGACCCTTCAGTCTGCAGGCTGACGCTCTATCCATTGAGCCAAACCAGCTAGGGCCATACTTTCTTCTAAATATTTATATCTTTATTTATTTCGGAGAGGGAGAGGGATAGAAACATCGAGAATCCTGGACCCACTCCCTCCTGCACAGCCTCTACTGAGGATTGAGGCAGCAACCCAGGCATGTGCCCTGATAGGGAACTGAACCACAACCTCCTGGTTCATAGGTTGACCCTCAACCACCGAGTCACAGAGCCCACCCGGCTGGACTCTGCCTTGCTTTTATGGAGGCTGCACATAGTAGGTCTTGTCCCTCATTTTTAGTAAATATTTAGGCTGCGTCTATTGACACTGGTCTGGGCTTTATCATTCGTTACAGGAAGCAAGCCACCCTTTTTACTGGAGAATCGCCCACATTGTAGGTTTGACTGATTGTGTTTTGTGGGCAATTGACTGTCCCTTATGTCTTCTATGAGCTGATAGTTGATCTAGAGACTTGATTACATTGTGATTCAACGTTTGAAGCGTGTTTTATGGGCAGTGTTCTGCGTGGCCTATTATAGCTCCGCCGCGCTGTTCCCACATCACCTGCTAAGAATACGAATCGAGTGATGGCCACCTTTCCCATCAAACCACCACCTTAAGTCTTACTCCCCTTTAATGACTGTTTTCTAACCCTGTCATTTCATCGGGGCTCTGAAGTCTGTCAGTCCTACTCCTTTAAATCCACCTAATGACTCTGCTACTCCCTCTCTTGACCTCATCCCTCCAATGGGTCTATCCTTCACTCTGTGGCAACGTTTTGTTCCCACAGATAATCCTCTGCTTTCTCACCACCTTCAACACCCGTAAACCTTAATGTCAAGTTTCTGTTCTGCAGTGACATCACCCTCTCTCATCTTTCCAGTTTAACTTCTAGTTCCACCCAACGGGCACCAGTAACAAGCACACCATTTCTCACGCCCCTCCCCCTGCCTCTAGCAGCGCTATTTCCCGGTGAAGAACTCTCGTCCACTGGGTTGTAACTTGGAATGAGTCTGCGGCAGCCTTGGCCAGTGCGACTCAGTTGGCTGGATTGTCGTCTATGGAAAGGTCAGGGATTTGACCACTGGTCAGGGTGCATACAAGAAGCAAATGATCGATGTTTCCCCCTCACATCAATGTTTCTCTCTCCCTCTCCCTCTCTAATCAACAAAAAAAAAGTAGCTGATGTGGTCAGTGGCCAGAGCATCTAGCTGCCCATGGGTCTATTCCCGGTCAAGGGCATACCTATGTTTCAGGTTGGATCCCTGGCCCAGGTCGGGGCAAGTGCAGGAGGCAATCAATTATTTCTCACATCTATGGTTTCTCTTCCCCCCTCCCTCCCCCTCTAGAAACCAATGGGAAAAATATCCTCACTGAGGATTAACAAAATAATACGAACTAAAAAAAAAAAAAAAAAGAGGAGTCTGGGCAGAAACATAAAGAGAAATGGTCATTGACACAATGTTATCTGTCAATTATATCTCAATAAAGTTGGAGGGAAGCAAAGATGATCATTTATCTCTATCATGAAATTAAAGCCTGCCTTGTCCGATATTAATACAGCTACGCCAGATCTATGTATATTTTTAACTGATTTTTAGAGACGATGAACAGGGACAGAAAAACATCAGTTGCCTCCCACACCTGCCACCTTTTAGTCTACTGGACCAACACTCCAACCAACTGAGCCACACCGGCCGGGGCATTGTGTTACTGTGTGTATGATCCATTTTTTTTTTTTTCGTCTACTTCCAACCTATTTGTGTCCTAATATTTCAAGTGCAACTCTTTTTTAAAAAAAATATATTTTATTGATTTTTTACAGCGAGGAAGGGAGAGGATTAGAGAGTTAGAAACATCGATGAGAGAGAAACATCAATCAGCTGCCTCCTGCACACCCCCTACTGGGGATGTGCCCGCAACCAAGGTACATGCCCTTGACCGGAATCGAACCTGGGACCCTTCAGTCCGCAGGCCAATGCTCTATCCACTGAGCCAAACCGGTTAGGGCTCAAGTGCAACTCTTGACACAAAGAATGTTCCGACTACATGGATGGACCCGGAGGGTATTATGCTAAGTAAAATAAGCCAGACAGAGAAAGACAAACACCACATGATCTCGCTTATATGTGGAACCTGAAAAACGAAAATAACCAAATGAGCAAAACAGACTCTGAGATACAGAGAACAGACTGATAATTGCCAGATGGGAGTGTGACAGAGCAGTGCTGGGTGCAAAAGGGTGAAGGGATAAGAAGTACAAACTGGTAGCTACAAAGGAGTCACAGGGATTTAAGTACAACACGGGCACATAGTCCATAATATTATAATGAATATTACCGGGTCAGGGGGATCCCTTCATAAATTATGTAAGCATCTCACCACGATGCTGTATATCTGAAACGCATATAATACTGAATGTCAACTGTAACTGAGAAAACACTTTTTTTAATTAAAAATTACCCCCCAAAAGTGCACTGTTGACACCACGGAGTTGAAACAGGTCTTTTCTTCCCACGGGGCAATCTGTTCTCTCTGGAAGTGGGCACAGGGGGGGTCCCCTCTGTGCGGGGAATATCCCATTTCCTCCTCCGGTGGCCGGCGGGTCACTGTCCGACTTGAGTTGCGAGAGCGCATCTCTCGGCCCGGCAGTGTGCACTGTCCGTGTGTGTGTCTGCCTTGGCAAGTGGACAGTGAGCAGGGCTCCGGGTGCGTCCCACCTTCACACTCCACAGAGGCTCAGAGGCTCCGTGGAACCGGAAGAGGCTGCAGCGCGAGGAGATGCCAGGCAGTACCCGGCGCCCGTGGTCACGCTAATCCCACTAGAGGCGTGTGTGAGAGCTGGAGGCGGCAGGCTGTGGCTCACTGGTCTCCAAGCTGTGCCGGATCCCGTATCCAAAGTATATGGCGAAGCCTAGGACGGACACAGGACGATGAGAAGGGACAGTGCCCCCTGGGCCTCCTGTTACGCCCCCTGAGACGGCCGGGTGGGAACGGTGGTAGGAAGGAGGGTGGGTTCGGTCCCCCAAGAGGCCACTTACCAATCGCCATCCAGATGCCAAACTGGGCCCAGGTCATAGAGGTCATCTGCATCATCAAGTACATGTTCACAAAGATGCTGACCAGGGGCAGGACAGGCAGGGCGGGGACCTGTGGGCAAAGCCAGGTCATCGCTGAACACACCAGACGCTGCAGAGGGACACCCCGCCCCCACCCACGGGTGGGAAGGGAGAGCTCAGTCCTGCTCAGGCCACGCCCTCCACGCCCACTCAGAGGGGGAACCCCACCGCATGCTCCTGAGCAGAGAGTGGGTCGGGGAGCGGTCCATTCGTTGTACCCCTCCCCCTGCCTTCCCTGGTCCAGAGAGGTAGGCAGAGTTCACTCCCTCCAGGCAGGTAGACTGGGGCCCCCAGGTCACCCACCTTGAAGCTAAGAGGAGCTGGGCTCTGGGGCTGCCTCCAGAGGATGAAAGTGAGCCCCACAATGAGCAGCAGCAGCAGAGCAGTCACCGCCGTGGCCACCGGGTCCCCGGAGACCAGACGGCCGGGCCACCGGGCCAGGACCAGGCTCAGGACGGTCAGCAGGAGAGCTGCCAGGGGCGGGTGGAGGAGAACAGGTCAAGGTCAGAAGCCAAAGGTGTCGAGGGCTTGGGTCACATCCCACCCTCAGACTGCCCACCCCAACATGGGCCATCACACCCTGGCCGGGGTCACTCATGGTTAGAGCGCCAGCCCGTGCACCTCAGGGTCACAGCTTTGATTCATGGACATGTGCCTGGGTGGCAGGTTCGATCCCTAGTGCGGGAGGCATCCGATCTATGTGTCTCTCCCACATCCATGTTTCTCCCCGCAACCCCACCCCCAGTTCCATTCTCTCTAAAAATCAATGGAGTGGCCGAAACCGGTTTGGCTCAGTGGATAGAGTGTCGGCCTGCGGACTGAAGGGTCCCGGGTTCGATTCTGGTCAAGGGCATGTACCTGGGTTTCGGGCACATCCCTAGTGGGGAGTGTGCAGGAGGCAGCTGATCGATGTTTCTCTCTCATCGATGTTTCTAACTCTCTATCTCTCTCCCTTCCTCTCTGTGAAAAATCAATAAAATATATTTAAAAAAAAATAAAAATAAAAATCAATGGAGTGACATCAGGAACAAAAATATGGGCCGTCACCTGTCCAACAGTCCTCCACAGGCACCCACTCCCGCCTCATCCCGTCACCCTCGGGCACCACCAAAGAGCCAGCCCACTGCTCACCCAGCAGCAAGGCACATTCATAGACGATGTGGCCAGATCGCGGGGTGGGGACGGCGCTCTCGGGGCTCCACAGGCTGCTGAGGGCGCCCGCCATTCCTGCTTCGGGTACAGGTTCCTGGGAACCGGCGTCAAGCCCAGGCTTTATCTCCGTTGTTTCCACCTCCGTCTTCTCGTTCTGGCTTAAATGCTGGTCTGGCTGGTACCTGGATGAGAGACACGCCTGCAACCTTCACACAGCCTCTCCCCGCCCAACATCACCCGGCCCCTTCCCCGGCCGAGTGGAGCGCACCTGAGAGCCGCATGAGGCATAGAGGAGCCGCCCCCCATCAGGACCTTGGGTTCAAGCC